>NC_137460.1:200817021-200954273 GCF_964235325.1 Thermobia domestica | reverse complement strand
CAGTTCTTTCTGTATACCATGACAAAAGTTGTGGGCATTATTCGTTGGTACTTTGATTATTGTAATACCGTGGTGTAAAGTAGTTGTTAATGTCGTGATACTTCAAGAAGTGTGCAAAGCCTGCTTTCGTTAGTAAATGCACAAATTTTCAACGAGAATCAAACCATAAAAATACTACAAACAGTGTCGTCATCTAATTTATACGTGAAAATTAATATTTTTGCTGAAAGTTCCCAACAGTCACCTTAATTGTGAAAGTCACCATTGGCTGTGATAAATTCATCATAAACAAATTGCGGACGATCTGTTTCAGTACACATAACGTGGAACCAGCTGGCACAGATCAAATATTTGAATCACTTCGCACTATTACACAATTGCATCTTTCGAAGGTAAGAACTTAACTGCAAATGCTATAAACACAGTCTGAACTAGAAGCATTAGATTCAAATTATGCTGATGATTGAGGCATGTGTATCCACTTAAAGCATCCTCTTCAGTACGTTATTCTCTACTTTCTCGTCAAAAACAAACGGCCGACCGAGTTTAGGAATATATATTGCCATGTTTTTGTCCACTACACCTTCAATTTTACGTATTCGATTAATACTGTCCTTCAGGGTGCTCCACGGTACACCATGTGTCTTTGCAGCTTTGTATACGGTGCAGTTATCCTGCAACACCATTCTGATTGCATTTTGTAGTTGTTGAAAATTGTAACAACGTCGTTTTCCCTTCCCTACTTCACTGTCCATGCTGCGAACAGTGCTGGATCTGTAAGAAAAAGACGCGGAATCATAAAAGCCTATGCTGCATAAGTGGACAACAACAAGCATCAATATAAGTTTTAATATTTCCTAAATTATAGACTATAATACTCCATTTCTGTACCTTCTTGCTTGTAATAGAGATATTGTATTGTTTTATGTTCAAATGGTCACATACTTTACCATTTTTCTTTCCAAACCTTCTCTCTCTCATCAAGTCGTGGACGTTTTTGTAATGGCATTATGATCTCTGCGAAGCAAACTTCTAGTTAACAGGAAACATGTAAACCTTTCAACTCCATGCACGGTTATCATGGCAGCTACTCATATAATATATCACGGTATTACTCATATCGCGTTACTATCAACCTTTACTAAATAACTACAATCAATTATAATCATCTTCACGTCGTACTTCGCAAACTGGCCCAGAACATGTTTCAGAGCATCGTAGAAGCTGTCTTTAACGTAATTTTCAATTTCCTTCGTAAGTGCATGCACATTTATGGGACAGCTACCGTGATACTTCCATATAGGTTGATATAGTATATTCTGTTATTTATAAATTTGATCCTAAGAAGTGGTTTACAATGGACTCTTAACTAAGAATCCCATTTCTAAGCCATAAGCGTCGGTGTCTCAGTAGAAAAACGTGCATTGTCCTGCCGCAAGGTTATCACTTTGTTACTTAATATCTGACACTGTACCGCTTTGAACAGACTCGTCACGTTTCAAGTTCCTTAGCTAATTACTTTCTTAATTCTGTGCCTTAGTCCGCTTCAGAAATCTGATTACAGTACTCAGAATACTTTGCCACAGATTGACCAAAAAAATCGCTATTTGTTTCTTGACAAATTCCTCGACGGAACAGGGCTCTCAATTCAACTCTCAGCCTTCAATCTGAGAAAAGAAAGAAACGCTTTACTTGTAACAAGCTAGGAAAAAGTGAGTAGTAATTTCTTGTTACTATCCACACAGCAGTGTTCTGGGTGTTAAAGGTTACTCTGACTATCCCTGAAATTAACATCAAGCTGATGTACCAATCACTGTAGCTTTCTTTTCTCGTGGCACTCTTCTATTTAGACCAATTCTGTATGGACCAATTATCGTAGACGTAGCTATAAATTCTCTATAGCACACAATCCTCCCCAGCTACAAGAAAAGCATTTGTATAAAGATGGTTTCGATTGGAAAAGGGAGCCTTATTTAAATAAATTAAACATCTACTTTGCTTTACACATTACATACTTGATTATCTACTTTGCTTTACACAATACATATTTGATTATCATCTAGCTAAGGAAAAGGGAAGGTGGCACCAAAACATACTTCGCAATCTCTTAAAATAGCAAAGAGGACGACTGCTCATCTTCACCTTGGCTTCGGGCGTAGTGGTAATCAGCGTGCCAGGTAGGATCACATTATTTATGTACTGTTCTTGAATATCTTTGCATTCCTGAATATCCTTGCACGCAATTAGGTCTTACAAAGAATTCTGTGAGGATAAATTGGTACGTACTCTGTATCATGTACCATCGTAATATGCTAACCGATTTATTATGATATAGTTGTCGGTTCATTCATATCTATGAATATAATCTAATGATAACACTATGTTCTCCACGTATCTTCAAATCTTGTTCAACCAATCTCTCTTTGATTCATGTGCGGCTTCATCTTACAACTGTTAGTCTAACTCTTATATACAGATTATACCTTCTCAATGTCTCATATGTTTCATCGCACCTAGCAAATAATTAGACGCACGAAACCACCTTCTCTTTCCGTTTCCATTGAGCTACTGTGACATCACATAGTTATCATTTTCCTTAAATGGACAATCACAAGAAAATAATGCAACTATAAAATTTAATCTAAATGAATATTTCCACAATTAATATGTTCCCATACAAATAACAGAAGTGGAAAATAAGCAGTGACAAACAACTATCAATTTACGTAACTGATTGATCATTATCGTTTAGAGATGTTAACGTTAACCGAAAAACCAAAATGTGACTACAAAGTTTTGTATGATGCTATCTGTGTTATCATACCTGCTCTAGACAGGAACGCTCAGTCTGAACCGAATACGAGGCATCTATGACAAAAGCGATCATTATTGCAGAGCCAACAAAATGAAAGCATAACTACTATCTAGAAAGCTGAACGTGAGAGTTATTACAACGCAGGATATCAAGGCTTCAACATTTGGACAGAAATATAAAACTGAAACATCATAATCATTATGCGCATGCTGATTCAGGGTACTCATAATTACTCCTCTCATCAATATAACTAAGTTGAATATCTTTGAAATAAAACTAATACTTTTAAAAAAGCTCAAGAATTCATCTTCCTTTATGGAATTGCATATTAATGTATAATAACGTAAAATAAAATATTTACCGGAAGTGCAGCTGTAATTATTTCATCACCAACATTTTAGTAACTTTTTGGCTATTACTTTCATCAGGAAACACTGATTCGAAGAAAACTGAGAACCTCAACTGCGTTCATATTTTTGTTATTTTCCTGAACTTCGTGTTCAATTCCTGTGTTTCAGTTTTACTAAGTACACTGGCAAGTCATTTTTCCAACTTTATTTCCTACGGTGAATAAAGTTTATCCATGTTTATCTAACATCATGTATCTGGATTTAAGTTTGGTTCTAAAGTTCTAATAAAATACGGACCCTGTTTATGGAATGTTTGGTTTCCATTAAACGCTTTCATAAACCTGACAAAGCGAGATCTTGTTCCTTACAAGGGACATCACCCAATTGTCCGGCTCCGATTTCAATGAAATTTTTGTTGCTGATAGAGGACATGTATTCATTACTTGTCATGACAGAAATTTTTGCCATGGTGTATGTTTTCTATTTTTTAATAATTTTTAAAGGTTGTGATGTGGTTAATAGAGATTACTGCAACAGCTCCTTACTACCCTTTGTAAACGGAGTGTTAATGAAAGAACAACCATGTAGATACGTATAGGGCCTAGGGGGAAGTCGTATGGAACGTATGACCTTGACGGCAGCCATCTTGAAATCCGCCATTTTGAATTAAGGTCATTTTTTTAAAATGGGAATAGGGTAATATGATACATAATTTCGGGCTAGAATTTAATCAGGAAGACAATGGTGAAGTTACTTTTAAGATGCGTTCATTTGGTGAAAAGTTACAGGCATATTAATAGTTTATACTTACTATGTGCGTAAGTCCCTTACCTCCGCTTCTAACCCGCGTATTAATGATAATAAGTGGATAAAGGTTTCGGTAATACATATTATGCCTAGAGGGAAGTGATACGATAAGGGTATCATTGACGGCATCCATCTTGAAATCCGCCATTTTGAATTAAAGTGAAGTTTTGAAAACTGAAAACCATAGCATGTGGCACCAAATTTTAATAGTAAATTCTCCCCAAAAGCCAATGGTATGCTTATTTTTTTTTTTTTTCTATAGTTAACCAGTATGAATTTATGACTCTTCTAATGTGCACGAAACGTCCATTATTCGATCTTTCAAATTGGCAACACTTCTAATTTTCACCGCATGTTTTAAGATTCCAACTGGAACTTTGAAATTGTTTCCATGGCTCATGTTTTCTAAATTTATCACATTTTTTAAGAGTTCCAATTTGTCAGTTCATGAATAGTGTTGGGATAAGCATCCAGCAATCTTTCTGAATTTTGAAGACTTGCCATATAATTATTAATTTCTTAGGCAGTGTAATTATTTATTTTAACCCAGAGTACATGAGGAACCTATGGACTTATGTGACGTAAAGAAGTACAAATGGAATTATAAGAAATTGGTGTAACACGAACTCAATATTATCATGAAATGTAGCCGACATGTTTGCAAACGACAAACAGTACTTTTTTTTTTAATTAATACAACTTTAAAGGAAGAGCAGCTATGATAGAAAATATCAAAGAGACATAATATGACTGTTCCCAACACGCTGTTTGTACCATGAACAAAATATGAAAACAGATAACTTGTTTATAAAGAGGTGTAACTTAATCGAGTTCCCGATCAATACTGATTATAAATCTTACAAACATGAACCATCGACAACAATCGCTAGAAAATGAATGACTTTTTTGTCTGACTAGCTAAAATATTGCCATAGAATAAATAAATAAATAAATATACAATAAACAAATAAATATAAAACAAAACAAAAGACCATTCATTTACACAACAATCATATTTCGTTTCCTTTTTTGAAGTGAATTTTCAACTTATTTCTCGTCTCATCTACTATCCATTACAAGCTATGTCTCCGGTATTACCTGAATGCAAAGTTGGAGTTCTTTTGTTCTGCGATGATTCATGTCAGTAAATGAGTTTTTGAAGGGCAGGTATACGAAATAAATAATTACAATGTCTATGAAATTAATAATTAGATGGCAAGTCTTCAAAATTCAGAAAGATTGCTGGATGCTTATCCCAATACTATTCATGAACTGACAAATTGGAACTCTTAAAAAATGTGATAAATTTAGAAAACATGAGCCATGGAAACAATTGCAAAGTGCCAGTTGGAATCTTAAAACATGTGGTGAAATTTAGAGGTGTTGCCAAGTTGAAAGATCGAATAATGGACGTTTCGTGCACATTAGAAGAGTCATAAATTCATACTGGTTAACTATAGAAAAAAAAAAAAAAAAATAAGCATACCATTGGCTTTTGAGGAGAATTTACTATTAAAATTTGGTGTCATATGCTATGGTTTTCAGTTTTCAAAACTTCACTTTAATTCAAAATGGCGGATTTCAAGATGGATGCCGTCAATGATACCCTTATCGTATCACTTCCCTCTAGGCATAATATGTATTACCGAAACCTTTATCCACTTATTATCATTAATACGCGGGTTAGAAGCGGAGGTAAGGGACTTACGCACATAGTAAGTATAAACTATTAATATGCCTGTAACTTTTCACCAAATGAACGCATCTTAAAAGTAACTTCACCATTGTCTTCCTGATTAAATTCTAGCCCGAAATTATGTATCATATTACCCTATTCCCATTTAAAAAATTCGACCTTAATTCAAAATGACGGATTTCAAGATGGCTGCCGTCAAGGTCATACGTTCCATACGACTTCCCCCTAGGCCCTATACGTATCTACATGGTTGTTCTTTCATTAACACTCCGTTTACAAAGGGTAGTAAGGGACTGTTGCAGTAATCTCTATTAACCACAACACAACCTTTAAAAATTATTAAAAAATAGAAAACAAATACCATGGCAAAAATTTCTGTCATCACAAGTAATGAATACATGTCCTCTATCAGCAACAAAAATTTCTTTGAAATCGCAGCCGGACAATTGGGTGATGTCCCTTGTTAGAATCTCTTACGTGTTCTTAAATTCTTGGTGGTACATTTCTTTTTATCATGCTTATGTAAGTAAGATTACATTAGCATGTTATCAAGTAAATGCCTGAAAGGACTTATGTGAGATGTTCATGTTTACTACTTTTCTTAATTTACGGGCAACTTTCGTGCTACTCTGAAGCCATTTTGCTACTTCCTGCATTTTATATGACAGTTTAGGTCAAAGTAGTAAAGCTATCCAATTCTCTATTGTTTGTTTCTTTATTCCTGTTACTCTTGTAGATTTTGTAATGTCTATCTTTGTCATGCATTCAAAGTTCATCTTGAATACACATTTAGTGTGCCTAAATCATATACCATTTTATTAGAATTACACAGCAAGACTTATAATATTGTGTTGTTAGTACGTCCGTCCCTTACTCCGCACGATAACTCTTAAACAGATGAGAATGAGAATTTGTTAATTCTGTTTTTCGCAAGAGAAAGCTAGAGCAATTATGTCGACCAAGTTCGTTACTGGATTAAATTCGTTAAAGGTATTAGCACATAACCGCAACTTTAACGGCGGCTCTCTGCAGCGCATATCCTATACATGTAAGCGAACTTTCCGTTGTTTTCTGCAACAGGTAACAGCACCAATTACTTCGACCAAGTTCAATAGTGGAGTCAATAAATTAACATCGTAACGGTAGTCCAGTCAATAAAGGAAAAAAATAGGCTTTTGGCGGGACTAATTAGTAACAAGCTGAAATTTAGGCAGTTATTACATCATCATAAGGGGAGCATTTCCTCAAAAGTCTCCTCTTGCTTCCTCCCCCATGGCTCTAAACATGAAAATTTGCATACCTACATTGAAATGCTAATAACTTGATTACGCCAGCTCGTATGTGATTTTTTGCAGTTATCTTCCTCACATTACGTTCTTTAAATTATGTCCTTATGTATTTTTAGCTAAAGTAAGTATATATGGCGCTACTGAAATAAATTTTTCAATATAATGTTCACGATTAGTACTAAAAACCTGATAACGCTTCAGAAAAATGTTTCAAATAAAACTTTTAGCATGTTTTATTAGCTTTAAAATGATATACGTATTAGTAGGTTTACAAGAATGGGGACGACGTCCAGAGAGTTCTTACCAAATAACAGTGCGGGAAAGTCATTCTGCCGGGCCGGTTAGGAGCACGCTGTACCCAAGCTTTGACACTGTCTACCTTCATGCGTCAGTTTCAGTGGGAGTGTTATGAAGTCTGTATATACTAAGTGATTTAGTGCAGTGGAAGTGTGACGTATTTACGAGTATGTACTGGGTTCTTTTCTGTAAGATTTTTGGTTTATAATTTGAAATGTAGGCATATATTACTATGCATTAGTATTCTGATTTGTTTTCTTTAACTAGGACGTAACATTTTATTTACTTGCTCATAATCAATTTAGATTTTTACTTTTTTAAAAATCTACAAACAAGTTTATGTTAGTTTTAACTGCAAAATAGGAGTTTTCAAGTGCAAAACAAGCCTTGAAATGTTTAATCACTACGTGATTATTCACAGTCAATTTTAAAAAATGTATAAAATATGTTATGTAATATGCCTGGACAAAAACCCAAATGCGTTTCATTTCAAAAACTAAACTTCAATTTAAAATACATACTCTTTATAACGTTTTGTGATTATACATTTTCGAGCTGGCAATACTACTATTTCTTTTTGTCAATATCACTTATTGTAATTAATAACAGAAAGTAGAAAAAAATGTTCCTAATTTTAAACTTGTATTTCCATATCATTTTGATTGATGAAACTTAACTCAGTATAATATATATATACAGTGGCGGATCCAGGATATGATCATGGGAGGGGCTAAACCATAGTTTGCCGCTTTACCCAGTGTAAAACAGGATTGAGTCCATTTTATTCAGTGTATACCTGAGGGTCAAGGGGGGCTATAGCCCCCTTGGATCCGCCCTTGTAAGTTATATATATATATATATATATATATATATATATATATATATATATATATATATATATATATATATATATATATATATATATAAACAAAGAATAATTTTGATTTCATTTGTGTAATTTGTGAAAATGAACTTAACGTAGACACTGTAGTTGTAAAATTGGTGTGCATTACATTCGTGAAGTTAGTGCAAAAAGAAAAGGCGATGTGTATGAAAAGTTACGGAGGAAGAGTATTAAGAAAGTGCAAATTTTAAGAACACAATTAATTCAGAGGAGTAAAAGTCTTATTCCAAAGAGTCTTGATATTTTTACAAGTTACAAAAAATCGAAACTTCAACTGAATCCCAGAAAGTTGAAAGTGAGTGAGTTGTTATAAATCACGCTCTCGTAGTTGCTGTAAGACTTGGATCGTTTCTGTCACCCATATAATATAGACAATCCTTGCTCTAAACCTACTCGATTATACGGTTCAACATAAACATAGTTCACCAATCGGAGTGCGAGTATCTTACCACGAAGCCACAATCTACGTAATACCGATCATTAACGCTGGCTCCCTAGCTATTCATTCAGATGGATTTCTCCTACATGTTTTTGATAATGTTGACGTAAACTCAGGAATAAAAGTGAAGGGGAACGCGGGGAGACGCTGTCCCTACCTCCAAAAAATATGTACGACGTCTCTCCAGTTCCTAAAAAATTACGATGGACAAAGATAGGCAGGGGGACGGTGTAACGTCCTGTCGCTACCTACCGTCCCCCTACCTTTTCAAATCCAGTTTTAACGCTGCGTAAACGTGTTAAGTCTTGATAGCAAAGGTAATATGGAAGGGATTCATTGTGTCACGCCAGTTAAAAAAATTCCAATTTAGTCTTATTAACACCGCAACTATCCGAGAGTACTTATATCCAATGAAAAAAAGAAATACAAGTCTTTCTTCAATGATCATTGTCATTGAAGACTTAAGTGAACTTCAACACGCAAGATCTCTTACGGACCAATCTTCACAATATCTGTTTCCTCTCAACCTTATATAGCTTGTTGGATTACAGTCGCAGCCACGATGGAGTGGATTTATGATTACCATAATGAGAAATTCAAAAAAGTGTCCAATCACATACATTATGGTTCTATTGCAATTGATCAAAGCAGAAAATGAAACCAGTTGTAGTGATTGATGGATTTCTTATTTACTATTCCTTGTACTTAGGAAAATGTTATTAGGAAAATGAAAAAACAGTAGTAACTACACTAAGTGTTCACTGAATTACGACCACCTACATAATACTTTATTGGTCCACGTTTGTTCAGAGGAACATTCCATAAATGTTCTGTAGAAACATGATCGGGTGACTTAGGGGGCCAATTCATACGCTGCAGCTCCGTGAAATGTTCCTTAAGCCAAGCTAGTGCAGTTCTGGCTTGGTGGCACCATGCATTGCAGTCCTGGAAAATGTCGTCTTCGTGTGGGTAGAAGTGTTGCATTTAGTGGTGCGTGATTCTCTAACAGCTGCAGGTACACAATGGATGTCTCAGTGTGGTCCATGCACACCAACTGTCCCAGTCCATACCAACAGAAGCATCCCCAAACCATACAGCCACCACAACCTGCCTGTACAGTACGCACCATGCACGAGAAATCCATAGCTGTTAGCGCCACACATGGACACGCCCGTCCGAGAGGGGTAGCACAAACCGTGATTTATCGGACCAACACACCCTTTTTCAAATATCCATGTTTCAATTAGCGTGTTCCTGTGGCCGATCGCGATGAAGTCCGCGGTGACGAGTGTATAGTCTGCTGTGGAACTGCATGCGTGTCGGTGTACGCCGTATAGTTACGTGGGATATGGGTGTTGTGCATCCACCACTGTATTGGTGACGTAATTCCCAGACACTGGTAGTTCATTTGGCTGTCTGACGCGACGCTCGCCCCACGTTTTGAACTTCCGTAGCCTCCGTAGTTCCATCTCTTGGAGACAGTTACTCCATTTTCTTCCCACTCCTTGTACACTTTCACTACACATGGACAGGCGTATCCGACAAGAATTGCTGTCTGGGTTATTGACGCACCTATTGCTCGGGTAATCACAATCATACCCTATTAAAATGCGGATAAATCTTGCCCACCTCCCATTATAACAGTGTGCTGTCTGCCAACACGTAACTTCGAGTGTGTTCTTTCTCTGCAATAGTACTAGTCGGAGTGGTCATATAGTCTGCTCGGCTGCTAGTCACTTTCTTGTGTAGGAGTGGTCGCAATTCAGAAAGCACTCAGTGTATACTGTAAGCACATACGGAAGGAATGTCACTATCGTTTTTGACGTTTATCGTGAAGATGGAACATGTTAAAAGAATGCTTTGATACCAGTACCAAGCTCTAAGCCCTTTGCACGTGGTGATCTTCGTCTCGTTTCTCACAGCTGTGAATAACCTTGAGCCAACTATATGTAGAAATGTAGGGTTAGATTGTTCCTACATGTGTGAACACTGTAATGGACTTTTCGCGATAATTCTCCTGACTAGACAATGTCATCGACTTTAATGATGACGAGTGTGGATAGTGTAGCATTTTGTTTCAACCAGATCGGATTGAGAGCTGAATTGACTTTTATCAGTCAACAAGCAAATATCGATTGTATAAAATATCTAGTAATATTGTAGAGAGCACAATATTTGGTTCTACTTTCTACATTCAGTGTGTTTTAGGTGGGTAGTCAAAGATGATCTTATTACAGTACAAAGTACATTATTTTGCATTGTTAAGCACCAAACAATTGTTGCCAGTCCAGGACATGGCGGGTCTATAAGTAGTGGATAATGGAACAGCTCTGATCTAAGTTAGGAATAATTCCCTAAACCAAAATTGGCCTTATTAATTAGCAATAATACAAGTAATAAAATATTGTAACCAAAATTTGTAATTAACCATCTATCTATTAAAATGCTACAATAGCAATTAACAGCGCCTAAGCTCCAATCTATAACTTTGGCTTTCAAATCTTTCATTTACGGTTATGTGTGATTTCACGTTTAACAGAGACAAACATTTTAAGTATTTGTACTTTAAATAGTCTAAATTAGTTAACTATATCTTTTTCATAATGTTTATGATATAAAATTATTGTTCAAAGCCTTTGTATTTTAATAAGCCTTCTCTAAAACCAATGCATGTGAGTTGTGCTTCCATTTTCCGTGTTCTTTTAAACTATGTTTATATGTTTGTGGTCAATCCTTCCGACAATCAGATCTCGGAAACGAGAGGCTCTAGAAAGATGACGTTTTCACTGATCGATTGGAAATTTTGCGTAGATTGTCCAATTCTAATTGAATATTAAAAAAAAAACATGGTCATTATTTCTTTATTATATTTTTTTAGGGTACGCTGGAAGCGTTGAAATAAAAAAAAAACTAAAGCATCATATCCTATGCGTTATACATTCCAACACCACAATGTTGTATATTGGGGTTGTATACGTCTCAGGCGTTTATTCCATGGCCAAATAATAATGAAAAATGAAGGATAACCATTTCTCGAGTCTTAAGATAAATCTTTATTTTTTGAGTGTTTTGCCCAATGAACACCATATATAACTGGCATTATAATTAATTGTATATGTAATGTATTTGCTTATTACATACTGTATGCAAGAAGAAAGGAAACAGTGGTCATACATCAGCCCTGGCCACGGCGAGCAGATAGTGGAAACTCTCCTCGTGAACGCTCACGAGCATTCTACGAGCAAATACCGTTGTTCGTGCTTCGTGAATCTTCGGGTTTTGTCCTTAGAGGAGCGGAAGTGTTGTCAACCTTGGCGGTAATCACTAGCTTACCAAATAAAAAAAAAGTATGTATGGTAACTGATTGCCATTTAGTGTATAGTGTTTTTTACAATGTGGTAACGTTAACTATAGACAACACAAACTGGTAACAGCAATCAAATGATAAACTATGTACGTTCCTTTTCTTCTTTTTTCTTTCCTTTTGTTAAAGAAGGATGTGGTGGAACCAAACCATCGCTTACATTTATAAAAATTTGCCAGTTTGCCCAATGGAAAACCAGTTTTCAATATATATATATATATATATATATATATATATATTATCAAGTTCTTAATCCGAGTGTGGGTATGTTGTTTCGCTTTTTAGGAAAAGAGATAATCTGTTGATACGAAAAAAAAAAATACTGTAGCACTTGTTTGTAATTATCTAAGTATTATCTCCAGAAAATTAGCTTATGCATGTATGTGTGTACGAATAGGCTTAGCAAGGGGTTGGTTGTGGAGATTAGAAGCCACTATTACACTATCAATAGGAAGAATAGTATTTCTTACTCCACTTTTAAAGTGGGGCCGCGGTGGCTCAGTGGTAGAACGTTCACATCTGGTGCTTGGGGTCCCGGGTTCGATCCCAGCCCCCGCCAAGTGAACTTTGCGGTGGACAAACACCGTGTGCGTGGGTTTTCTCGGGGTTCTGCCATTTCCTCCCACTTTCTTCATTCTATCATTTCATTCATCACTCATCATCACCGTCTCCTTTAGCCTAACCGGTATAACCGTGGGACGTAAAACCCAAAGATTTCATTTCATTTTTTCCACTTTTAATGTTACTTTGATCGCAAAGAATCAAACAAAATATTAAGAGAGCCAAAGAGATTTTCCATTTTTAAGAGTGATCATTAGTGGGTACCATTAGTTTAACAAGGAGTGTCTTTTTAATAAGGAAAAATATATTGTCCCTGGCTGGTTGCTTGCCGGTAGCTTGTTAAAAGTGAAAAAGAATGTTAAATCATATCAACGACTGAAGCTACACGCTTGTCTTTCTTCGATAGTTACTGACTGGTTTTGAAAGTCACGATGTTGTAGGCCTACTGTAACAGCGTAAACTTGGAAGGGAACGTTCCAACTGAATGATACGAACAATTATTCCCAATGTCTTGAACATGAAATGTGGATTGCACGGATAACGCTTAAAGTGGGCTGGACTGCACTGGAATTTCCTTCCGGCAAATTAGTGTTTGGTCGGAACTCAGTTCTTCTGTGTAATTGTCTCTTAACAACATTTGAACATTTCTTTTAGATAATAATATCTAACTAACTCTGGCGTCAATGCGGCGTTTACAACATATTTCCACTAACTTCTGTCCTTAGCCAACTGGATCCAGTTTCTACTCTGTACTCTTATTTCTGCAAGATCCATCTTAATATTGTCTTCCCATCTACGTCTAGGTCTTCCTAGTGATCTTCTTCCAATTGGGTTTTCAGTTAAAATTATGAAAGCGTTTCTAATTTCTTCCATTCTGGCTACACGGAATGGCCACCTGAGCCTTCTACACTTAATGACCCTAACAATGTTAAGTGAGCGGTATAAACTATGCAATTCCTCGTTATGAATTTCCTCCAATCCCCATTTTCATCCGTCTTTGGTCCGAATAATAATAATAATAATAATAATAATAATAATAATAATAATAATAATAATAATAATAATAATAATAATAATAATAATAATAATAATAATAATAATACGCATTATTATTATTATTATTATTATTATTATTATTATTATTATTATTATTATTATTATTATTATTATTATTTTCAACCTCTCGTCGTTCTGCTATCAATCTAGCAACGAAAGGCGTTCACAACTTAGCAAACGTGAAGCGAGTGACAAGTTACAGACCGAGTGCTAATGTAATACAATGTCATGAATTGTGTAAGCAAGCTAAAAAAGACCTGAAACAATTCGTTTCCGATTTTTGCAGTCGTTTTTACGTCTGTAAGCTGACATGTTTAATATTAGTTTCTTTCTTTCTTTCTTTCTTTTTCATTTGTTAGTTACTTCAACGCTAACTGTAACCTCTATCATGCGTCTTCCTCGATCAAAAAACGTACCAATTTTATTTCCTGCAGTGTTTTCGCGTCACTGCTTTCGAAATGGGGAGGGGGAGAGCACACCTGCACATTTCACGCTTGTGTCTGCTCAATGCTTCAACATCGTGCGAATTTGTGACCAGGCTTGGCCGTAGGTTTTTTACCATCATGTGTGGTTGGCAACACTTATCGGATGCAGTGGAAGGGGCGGAGCTACCAACACCTGTGCTCACCTGTTCTTATCTCCGCTCGTTGTCGCTCACGCTTCGGCTCCGGGAGCCAATTCATGGGCAGGCCTGTCATACATGAATTAGTCTCCAACCGGAAGTAGGTTCAAATCTTGCATACGGTGCGAGATATTGAGAAAAAATAATCGAAAAAATCTCCCCTTTATGATATCCCTTGCCGATTTTTTTTTTTTTTTTTTTAATCAAGACGTCTTTCACTTGTGTCTGTAAAGGGACATGTACGTATGTTGTGAGGAATGAGAAGGAGATTTATGCTCATATGCGAATGATGCGCTGTGTAGAGAGCGCAGGTTCAGCTAGTTATAAATAAAATATTAACTTATTGCATAATAATAATAATATATACATGTATATATTTTAAAGCTAAGGGTTATATTTGGTTCCGTTTGTCATATTTTCCTGGTATACTAGAAGGCTAAGAGTGCTCTTACTGAATTCGATTCTCCGAAAGTATTTCATTTGTATTGTCAAACTGAATTAAGAAATATGTTTCCTCTCGTAATTCTTCTAGATATTGCAACGAAACTTGGCACATAAATTATATGTAGAAAATAGTATATTTCGAGGTAGCGTATAGGTACCTGTAACCGATACCGCTTCAGGCTTCCCCAAATTTCAAAAAAGGGATTTTTGGAGGGAAAGTTCTCTATTTTACCCCGAATTTCCCTTCTCTTGTTGATCATGCAAACATGCGTGTGATACCATTTGAAATCATGTTTTATTCTTAAGTGAATGACATATAACCCATGATACTCAAATGAATAGTACCGAAGTAGTATCTACTTAACTCGAAGTCAACATTTTCCTCAAAAAATGCAAGAGTCGAAAAGAGTTAAGGGGGCTAGAGGGGAAAACAAGAGGGGGAGGGGTGGGGAATTTTCAGCAAATAACCCTTATATTGTGATCTAACGTTCCTGAAAATTTCAGCTTGTTTCTAATTAGTCCCGACACACAATCTTTATTGACTGGACTACGGGTAACAGCGACTATAAGGCTGGGTATTTATAGCCTATATTCCGTATACATGTAAGCGAATTTTTAAGTGAGATAGGTAGAGCGGTTATCTCTGTCGAGTTCGTTAATGGAGTCAACCCGTTAACATATAACGGTGATTTTAACGGTAGTTAATCTATAGCCCTTATCCCATACACGTAAGAGAACTTTTGAATTGTTTTTTACAACAGATAGCTAGAGTAATCATTTCGGCTGAGTTTATTAATGGAGTCAATCCGTTAACATCTTAATGGGTCACGGTGACTAATGGTCTCTAGCCATACTCCACACATGGAAATATTTCGCGTTATTCTTTCTTTTACCTTAGTTCATTTGTTTCTGAATTTCATTTTCCAAAAATATTAATTGATATTTTCTAAGGATAAATACAGTCATTGTCAAAAGTCTGAGCACACTATTGATTTTTTTAGAATTTTCCAAATAAACGACATTGTGTTCATACAAAACCATGTTTATTGGACTCTCTTTTGAAAATAAACAACATTGTTCGTATAAGGATAAGAAAATTCATGGTCTTGTTGATATTGAAAAAAATTATTGAGAAAAGCTATTTACAATAAACAGATAATTAAGAACACACAACTAACGTCACGCATTGGTAAATTATGCGCTCTATCAGCGACACTTAGTGTTGTATGCATGAATCTTTGTCAGTAGTTGTCTCTTTACTTCAACGAACAGTTGTGTATACGCTATACAATACACATGTCGTAATATGGCCAAAATTGGATACGAATAAATGACATGCGATCCTACTGTTTTCAATCATGTGAACAAATTGAATAGTGTGAAGAACATGCAAATACTATACAATGCGGAAGAGAATCTGTTAACTAAGAGTCGAAACTCGTCTTCAAGGAGTTATTTTGAGAGAAGCTAGCCACTGTCTATGAAAAATCGCTCAGCGGAGCAGTGCGTCGAACTCTTCAAAGATAGTCACAAAGTGCTGCAAACACAGTATTACACAAAAACGCACTGATAGTCAAAAATAACTTCTCTAGATGTTAACAATCCCGGAAGAACAAACAAATCTATGGAAGAGCCATTTCCATTTGGTATCAAATAGGACGGTGGCCCAGTGCCTTCAGATCTATGGTTTAGGAGGTAGCGTTGCGGTAAGGAAACCATTCTTTCAAGCACGAAACATTACAGAAAGTTAAAGACTGAAACTATCAACAATGGAAATGGCATTCTGGAGCGACGAATCTAAATTCCAACTTATCGCCTTCCTATGTTAGAACTTTGTGCAACGTCGTCCTGAAGAACTCTTTCATCCTGACCGTGTAATACCTACAGTACGGCACGAAGAACCTAGCGTCACTGTTTGGGGATTCTTAACAGTCTACCAAGTTAATATTTTACTTCGAATTAATGGAATGATGGGCAAAAGCGTGTTTCAAACATTTAAGTGAAGCATGACATTCTATCAGGAACGCGGATTCAGGCAGTAACTTTGAACTACAACAGTATTCCAAGCATTCTTCTAACCTATGTAGTAATTACCTGCAATGCAAAGAAGACGCTTACATCCCTAACAACTGGAACAGTCACAACAGCCACACGTTTTGTTACCCATCGAGCTCTTGTAAGATAAAGCTGACAAGATAGTCAGTCAATACATCCCAACGAATACTGAAGATCTTTGGAAGACTCTTTTGAGCTATCGGAGTCGCAAAGCTTTGCAAAATTGGATAAATTTATGAAACAAATGCCTGGAATTTGTAAAGCCCTTATCAAGGCTAAGAGTTGGCATTTCATTGAAAGCAAACATACTCAATAAATTTGTCTCAGTGGAAATCGGACCATATATTTTAATTTCTTTATATGAACAATGATGTGAGTGTTACAGAAAAAATCCAACACACTGAATTATATATGGATACTTTTTTTTTGAAAAGTTCTGAAAAATCGGTAGTGTGCTCAGAGTTTTGACAGTGCCTGTATATTGTCCATTCTGTTATTAATAATATCTATCTATCCATATATTCTTTTTATTCTGCAATTCCATGGTAAATTTAATGTTTTTTTTTTTTAATGAATTTTGCTTAATTTCTCTAGTTCCTACGAAATTCCTACGTTCCCTGATAAAGGTAACAGCCAAAATATTACTGAGGAATATTACTATTATATTTAAAGTAAATATTTTATTTTACTTTATTATACATAAATGAAGCTTACTTAACTATCATTTAAATTCCAACTTCAGAACGATTAAAGATTGATGAAGAATGAATGGATTAACAGAGTCCCTTCTTAGACAGGAATTCGAGATTCTACACTACAAGTACTATGTTTCTTTTCAAATTCACAAGAAACTATTTATCTATTTCTTAACCCCTTATGTGCGTAATTTTTGGAAAAATTTGTTGCAGGAGTGCTCTTACCCGTAATATTACGCATGCCATTTTCTAGACACGGGGCAGTAACCCGTAATAAAACGAACAATTGGTTTGTTGTTCTCGTTTTCTCCGTATACAGTAAATTATACGGGGGTGACGTCATTTTCCAACCATATAGGATTTAAGAGAATTAAAAAAATGTTTTAAAAATGTCAAAAAATTACGACACTGAGGGCAACACTTTTGTTCAGAAATTACGCAGGTGATACAAGATAGAGGACCAGTGTATTTACGGGTTACGCAGTTAAGGGGTTAATTTCGATTTGAACATCATTAATTAATCCATCCTAAAAGAAAAAAAGATAATGTTTAAAATTGTGTATCACATATAACACTGAATTCCAAAGGTCATTTATTAACAGATGAACAAGTAAGTGTGTTTTCAAATATTTTAATCAATATTCTTACTCTCTCCCTTACATACAGAAATAATAAATTAGAAGTACAACACAGAACGCAAATTACTCGAAATCATTTGTATGTATCACAAAACACAAGCAGAGTACATGAAAAACTCTGCATGTAAAGAAGAAATTTTACATGTTATGATACGCTAGAAAACAGTTTCTATTCGACACTAAGCATAAATGTATTTTACACTGTGTGCAAATCACCCTGGCTCTTACACTTTTACAGCCTGGAAATCGGCATCGATGACATTTTCCGTCATCTGCAATGACAGGCATATGATTTGCTCCCGCCTTCCTTTCCATTTGACTAGGATGTGGAGCTGGAAACTTCTTTTTCTTTGGTGTCTTGTTTCCTTTCTCTTCTGTTACTTCAAATTCTTCGTTAGCTCTCTTTCTAAGCACCCGATCCATTATAAGGGAAACTACTCTACAAAGCAAATATGATTTATCAAGTGAAGTAACTCACGTTAAATGAAAATTTAAAAAATCGCTAATAGAAATTACCAACCAATTCAAACTGTGTGTCATATGACACACGAAAGGAACAATACGTAACCTCTCAAAAATTACACACAATAAATAGTAGTTTATAAAATATTTTAGTAAGATATTGTCACGCCACTATAAAGACAACTCAGAACGATTCAAAATATAAATGTCGTCGGGAGAAGATACCTAACAGAAAGAGAATCAAAAAGTTTTAGTAAATATGCTAGAAAATTTAAAGAAAGAAAAGATAAAAATCTTAGTTTAAAACGTAGAGCATGAAAAGTTGGTGGTGGTAATTTAAGAAAGCCAATTGGAAACGAATGGATATAGAATCGTGAAATACCGAACAAAAGCTAATACGCAAAAAAAAAAAAAAAAAAAAAAAAAAAAAAAACTAATACTCGAAAGAAAAAATGAAATCTTTAATTCTTCGCCCAGCGGTTATGACCTTTAGACTAAAAGAGGCGGATGATTAATAAAAGTTAATAATTTTAAAAGATTGGTGAAATTGGAATGTGGGAGGAAAGGGAGAAATCGGACCGGACAAAGCTAATGAACTCGATGTTGTCTACTACAAACGCACATGTCCTGGCATCGAATTACGGACCCCTCACACTACATATGAGCGCCCTACCACTGACCCAAGGCGTCCTCTAAAATACTCGAAGAACAGCGTACAGTAGATTCGCGGAAGGTAACAGATGCATCAACCCTGTTTTCGGAAAAGAACTAAATCTGCACTTCAGGTGTAAAATTACTAATATATTACTACGAATCACAATTAAAGGAAAAAAAAATCCTCAGACGGAAAACACCAATTTGTAAAATATCATGAAGTCAGTAAAAGAAAAAAAAATACCTAGAAATCCTGAGTGAGGTAAGCCAATTTGAAGTATACTACTTTATGACTATAAAGAGTTAAAAAAAAAAAAGAAAAGAAAATTTACGCAATGGTATATCTACTCATTCGTTTTAAATAATCCAGGAACTTTCAGCAGTGCCACTCCGATCAAGAAACCTTGGTTTATGTTATTATTCTAGTATTGAAAGATAATTCTTTATATTATATATATATATATATTTATATATATATATCCTAAAACAAACTTCTTTAATCTTAACCCTTTTTATTAATTTCAGATGCAGTATTCTATTTGCGAGATCAATAGTTCCCAAGAGAAATTACACGCATGCAAATTTTTATTTCATTTCATGGTCAATTCAAATCCATATTAAAGATTATAGAAAACAAACTCGCAATAGATCAAGTCAATTTATTTTATACAAATTCTTAATTGTGTATATAACATATTTAATAAACAATCATTACGATTTCAGCGAACGCTTATCTATTTAGCGTTCAACAACGGATAATAATCATAGTTCAGTCTGGATGCTTTTTAATAAATTGTATGTTGGGATCTATGCACGGTTCTTCGTATTTAGTAAGCTCTCTTAACCAGTAACAATTATTATGTTTCACTTTACAATAATAACATCAATGCATATTTAACATCATTCTCTATTCAAATCGAGTATGCTCAAAATAGCAAAACTTAACAACATCGTCATATTCATTTCGTAAATCATATACTATTTTATTAGGATCACGCAGTGAGACATAATATTGCGTTGTTAGTACGTTCGTCCCTTACTCCGCATGAGAACTCTTGAACTTTTAAATTCTGTTTTTCGCAACAGATAGCTAGAGCAATTCCATCAACCAAGTTCGTTAATGGAGTAAATCCGTTCATATATAACGGTGATATTTACGGTAGTTATCTATTGGCCTTATCCCATACACCTAAGAAAAGTTTTGAATGCTGTTTTTTGCAACAGATGGATAGAGCGATTATCTCGGCCGTGTTCGTTAATGGAGTCAATTTGTTACCATGTTAATGAGTCACGGTGACTAACCGTCTCTAACCATATCCCATACATGGAAATACTTCACGTGATCCTCTCTACTATCTTTACCAAAGTTAACTTGTTTCTGAATTTCATTTTCTAAAGATACTAATTTATATTTTCTAAGGATAAACAGCCAATGTCAAAAGTCTGATCACACTATTGATTTATCAGAATTTTCCAAATAAAAGACATTGTGTCCATATAAAAGCATTTTTATTGGATACTCTTTTGTAAATAAACAATGTCGTTCATATGAGGATAAGAAGATTTAAGGTCTTGTTGATATTGAGAAAATTTATTGATGAAAGCTGTTTATACTGAACAAATAATTAATGAACAGACAATACCGTCACGCATTGTTTGATCACGTCATGCTCTGTCTCAGCGACACCTAGTGTTGTACGTATGAATACTTGTCAGTAGTTGTCTCTTTACTTCAACGAACAGTTGTTTATGCGCTATTCAATAGTGTAATATGGTCAAAAATTGGATGCGAATTCGTGACATGTGATCTTACTGCTTTCATTTGTCAACTTGTTGAATAGTGTGAAGAACATGCAAATACTATACAATGCGGAAGACAATCTGTTAACTAAGAATCGAAACTAGTCTTCAACGAGCTATTCTGAGAGAAGAGAGCCAGTTTCTGTGAAAAATCGTTCAGCGGAGCAGTGCGTCGGACACTTAAAAGATAGTCATAAAGTGCTATAAAAACAGTATTGCACGGAAACACACTGATCTTCAAAAATAAGAACTTCTCTTAAGACGAGTTCACTGGAAAATAAGCAAACAGAATACACATTAACCGTCTCGGAAGAATCAACAAAATTATGGAAGAGCCATTTCCATTCGGTATCAAATAGGACGGTGGCCCAGCGCCTTCAGATCTATGGTTTAAGAGGTAGCGTTGCGGTAAAGAAACCATTCCTTCAAGCAGGAAACATTACAAAAAGTTAAAGACTGGAACGATGAACAATGGAAGAGCGATGGATCTAAATTCCAACTTTCCACCGTTTAATCTTAGAAGTTTGTGCAACGTCGTCCTGAAGAACGCTTTCATCCTGACTGTGTAATACCTACAGTACGGCACGGAAAAAGTAGTGTCACTATTTGGAATGTTTTACAGAATACCAAGTTCATAATTTACTTCGAATTAACGGAATAACGGCGAAAAACGTTTCACAACGTTAAAGTGAGGCATGATATTTTATCAGGAACGCCGATTCGGGCAATAACTTTTTACTACAATACTGTTACTATTCCAAGCATTCTTCTAAGCCATGTAGTAATTACCTGCAATGCAAAGAAGACGCTTACATCACTAACAAATGGAACAGTCACTACAGCCACAGGATTCTTTACCCATCGAGTTCTTGTAAGATAAACTTGACAAGATAGTCCGTCAATACATCCCAACGAATACTAAAGATCTTTGGAAGACTCTTCTGAGCTATCGGAATCGCAAAACTTTGCAAAAATTGGATAAATTAATGAAACAAATGCCTGGAATTTGTAAAGTTCTTATCAAGTCTAAGGGTCGGCATTTCACTGAACACAAACATACTCAATAAATTTGTCTCAGTGGAAATCGGACCAAATGTTTAAATTTCTTTATATAAGCAATGATGTGAATTTCAGAGAAAAAAGATCTTACAAAGTGAATTCTGTATGGATACATTAAAAAAATAAATAAATAAAAAATAAAATGGGCAGTGCGAAAAGACTTTAGACAATGAATGTAAATAGTCCGTTCTGTTATTAATAATATCTATTTATCCATATATTATTTTTGTTCTGCAATTCCACGGTTAAATTTAATGTTTTTATGGATTTTGCTTAATTTATCTAGTTCCTACGAAATTCCTATGTTCCATGATGAAGGTAACAGCCAAAATATTACTAAGGTAAATGTTTTATTTATTATACATAAATAAAGCTTGTTTAACATTTCACTTCCAACTCCAGAACGATTGCAGATTGATGAAGAATGTACGGATTAACAGAGTTCCTTCTTATATAGGAACCCAAGATTATACATTCCAAGTACTATGTCCCCCCTTTCAGATTTACAACAAACTATTCATCTGTTTCTTAATTTCGATTTGATCTGAATCCATCCTGTTTTCCTTTTTTTTCTTTCTTTCTTTCTTCTTTTTAATGTAATGTTCAAAATTGTATGTCACATGTAAACTGGATTCCAAAGGTCATTTTTCAACAGATAAACATGTAAGTGCATTTTCAAGTAGTTTAATCAATTTAGTAACTATCTTTCTTACATACAGAAATAAAAAATCAGAAGTACAATACAGAACGCAATATTTTTATGTATCATAAAACACAAGCAGAGTACATGATAAACTCTGCATGTAAAGAAGAAATTTCACATATTATGATACGCTAAAAAGCAGTTTCTATTCGACACTAAGCATAAATGTATTTTACACTGTGTGCAAATCACCCTGGCTCTTACACTCTTACAGCCTGGAAATCTGCATCGATGACTCTTTCCGTCATCTGCAATGACAGGCATATGATTTGCTCCCGCCTTCCTTTCCATTTGACTAGGATGTGGAGCTGGAAACTTCTTTTTCTTTGGTGTCTTGTTTCCTTTCTCTTCTGTTACTTCAAATTCTTCGTTAGCTCTCTTTCTAAGCACCCGATCCATTATAAGGGAAACTACTCTACAAAGCAAATATGATTTATCATGTGAAATAACCCACGTTAAATAAATAAATAAATAAAATCGCTAATAGAAATTATCAACCAATACAACTCATGTGTCATATGACACACGAAAGGAACAATACGTAACCTCTCAAAAATTACACACAATAAATAGTAGTTTATAAAATATTTTAATAAGATATTGTCACGCCACTATAAAGACAACTCAGGACGATTCAAAATATAAATGTCGTCGGGAGAAGATACCTAACAGAAAGAGAATCAAAAAGTTTAATAAATATGATTCAAAATTTACAGAAAGAAAGAAAGAAAAGAAAAAATCTTAGTTTAAAAGGTAGAGAATGAAAAGATGTGGTGGAAATTCTAGAAAGCCAATTGGAAAGGAGTGGATATATTAGTACCATTAACTAACAAATAGAAGCTGATACTCGAAAGAAACACAAATGAAATCTTTAATTCTAAGCCCAGCGATTCTGTCCTTTCGACTAAAAGAGGCGAACGATTAATGAAAGTGAATAATTTTGAAAGAATTGGTGGAACTGAAATGTGGGAGGAAACGGCAGAACTCAGACATAACTCATGGACTCGATGTTGTCTACTACAAACGCACATATGGCCTGGCATCGAATTAGGGACTCCACATATACGCGCTCTACCACAGACCCACTGTGTCCCCTAAAATACTCGAAGAACAGTAGATTCGCGGAAGATAACAGATCCATCAATATCTGTTTTCGCAAAACAACTAATTCTGCACTTAACGTGTAAAATTACTAATATATTACTACGAATCAAAATTAAAGCGAAAAAATCCTCTAAGGGAAAACGCCAATTTGTAAAATATCATGAATTCACTAAAAACCCTAGAAATCTTGAGTGGGTTAAGCCAATTTGAAGTATACTACTTTACAACTACGCAGAATAAAAAAGAATCCTTCTTTTGCGCAAAGGTATATCTATTCTTATTGGTTTTAAATAATCAACGAACTTGCAGCAGTGCCACTCTGATCAAGCAACCTTGGTTTGTTATTATTCTGGTATTGAAAGATAATTCTTTATATATCTTATTCCTTCTAGCTTGGATATAATTTAAAAAAAAAAATGTAAATAAAGAAACTTCTTTAATCTGTTAACCATCGCCTCCTCGAGTCACTTACCTGCCTGTTCATTCTTTTCAAAAACCATTGCCTCTCGCGTGAACGCTTGTTTTCTAATTTCGACGCTAGTGCAGCACGTACTGCCCATTTTTTGTGAGTAAATCTCTATGGTTTGCATGGGAATGACCACACTTTTCCAATAGTTTAGAAAAGAAAATGGTCTTATATTGTTGGGTATCATTCTGCAAAGCAAGAAAAGGCAAGTTGGGATACAATGGAGTGTTATTTCATGAAATTCCATCCGATAATTAATTATGTAAGAAAATTAATAGGGGTATACATGAGGGATACTAGATTTTCCGTTTCTTCCTCAAGCCTTTGGCAGATGCATATAGGAAACTCTCTAAGTCAATAAACTAACTGTATACTCCACATTTGATGAGTTCAACGATGTGATATATTGACGAGGAGTTATAAAATGAAAAAGATCTCCAGTATTAGACTTCCAAACTATACTATATATAAGTGTTGGCAGTCTTATAGAACGGCTATGTCCTTCGGTTGACAGATATCAGAGCAAAAACGGCAAGAGCTATCGACATGCAGTCTTCGGGGATCGATTCAGTGTCCCAGGAATATTTTCCATCTCCTTGGACTACCTTCTACTTAAGCCGGAAGTGGTTGAAATCGACTACTTCCGGTTTCAACAGTAAAGCTTATGGGGCGTTTACACTTAGTCGATTTGCGTTCGATTCAGTTGAATTGACGTCACTTTCAACTTAATCGACCGTGTAAACAGGACTTCAACTTAATCGCTTGTTGATCGAAAGCGACTAATCGACTAGCAACTGAATTGAAAGACGTTCTATTTTCTGTGGTCGATTCTATTTTCTTCTGCTATAACACCGCAAATTGTACCAATTACTTTTTGCTTGGACATCTTTAAAATTGCCAGTCGATTTCGAATCGACCAGAGGAGAGCGAGTCGACAAGCAGCATTCAATTTCGGTTGAAACAATTGAACACATCCATCGATCTCATTCGGTCTAGTTGCTTCGATTTAGTCGCAAATGCAGCGAGTCGATTTAGCCATGCGACTAAATCGACCAAGTGTAAACGCCCCATTATAACTCAAAACGGTGATAGTAGCCACAAACTGTTTTCGGAAATTGATTCATGGTCTCAGGGAAATAACCCATCTGCATCCCTATATCTTAGTAAAACTGGAAGTTGAAGAAATTCAGTACTACGTCCAGTTTCAATGTTGATTTTCATATAGCAAATCCGGTAAGAGATTTTGCGAAAGGTTTCTCAGTAATCGATTCAGTCCCAAGAATGTACTCCATGTCTTCAATATAGTATTTAATTTGCATAGCTTGGAAGTCTACTGTAGTTTCGCTGTCTGAAAATACTCACTTGTATATTTTGAATATTGTTGCTCTCGAGACAAGATTTAAGCTACTTCATCTCAAGAAGCTGTTCTATATTGTGAGACAACTTTGCCATCTCGTTTCTCATAGACAGTTGCTGTTTCGTATCGTGGACAACACTAATTTTAATACTAAAACAATGTACAATTTGGCTTAGAGTAAAAACAATAAATAGAACATGTGGTGTGGTTTGCGATAGCCCAAAGTCGGGAAAGTGTATTAGAAAAGGTACAATTCTTTGTGTTTCACATTCGTATTAGTAATGACTAGTTTTGGAGTTTAAACTTCCTTATTATATATAGGGTGGCCCAAAAGTAGGTATACAGTAACTTACTGATCAACCCATTGCTTTTTATATAATTTCTTACTGCTATTCATAAGATAGACTTAGTTTCTTTATTATTTATTCTTCATGTCTTTGTACTTATATCTTAAGCTCGGAACAGCCGAAACAAATCAACCTATAAGCTAGAATGATATACCTGATCGATTCCGGGGTGTAGGCGTATACCTACTTTTGAGCCACCCTGTATAATTACAATTATAGTTAATGGCGCCGATTTGTCAGTAAATTTGGGAGGGGGGCATTCAGATGCAGAAGACATATATGAGGATTTTAAGACAAATTGCATTCAAATTATACCAAATATCGCATATTCATAAGTACCATGCGGGGGGCCGGGACCCCCGCCCCCAGGATCGGCACCTTGCTTATAGCATCAGAGTTCCTTCACACAAGAGCATAAAATTATATATATATTCTATTTAGGCCAATATATGATTGCGCGTATTCTATCATTTTTGTGCCTCAGCCGTAACATCAACAAATGTGTTCCTATTTGAACATTTTTTTTTTTTTTTTTGGTACTTCAATGACTACCGCATATTATATCCTTTACGCAAACCGCTTAGATTTCTTTACATTCTTTCTATTAACATGTATTGTATACGTACAAATGTCAAACTGCAACGCTACAGGATTGACTGTCAAACGGTAGGATGCCATGGTAGGACCTGCCATCTACTGGCGAATTCGTGACGAAAGGTACACGCATTTTTTGGCTGATTGAGCAGGCAGCTAGAGGGAGCGGACGGATGTAGAAGGCAGTGCTGTTAACCCTTTTTATTAATTTCAGATGCAGTTTTCAATTTGTGAGATCAATACTTCCCAAGAAAAATTACATGCATGCAAATTTTTATTTCATTTCATGGTCAATTCAGATCCATATTAAAGATTGTAGCAAACACACTCGCAACATTTCATGTCAATTTATTTTATACGAATTCTCAATTGTGTATATAATCTATTTAATAAACGATCACTACAATTTCAACGAACGCTTATCTATTTAGTTCAACAACGGATAATAATCATAGTTCGGTCTGGATGCTTTTTAATAAATTGTATGTTGGGATCTATGCTAGGTTCTTCGTATTTAGTAACCTCTCTTAACCAGTAACAATTATTATGTTTCACTTTACAATAATAACATCAATGCATATTTAACATTATTCTCCCTACTCAAATCGTGAATGCTCGAAACAGCAAAAACTTAACAACATTGGCATATTCATTTTAAGAAAGTGCAACATGTTCACATTTGCATTTAAATAAAATTATATCTCAATATTACTTATGATCCATGTCATTATAACGATTTATTTATTAATAATATAGGACCTTAATTAATCAGCTCACTTATTCATATAGAATTAACGTAACAATTAACATTACATTTAATAAATAATATACCTAAGGATGATGATGATATACCTAACTAACCTACTAATGAGACCTATCTAACTACTAATGATGATGGAAAAGAAATTCAGGGTTATTAATATGCATAAAACAGACATTTACACTAAACGTTATTATTAGTTAATAAGGAACTGTCAATGGAAATAACAGTGAACAGTTCTCATCTGAGTAACGCATGCTGAAGAAACACTGCATAGATCTCCCAAATATATATATACTCTGAGAAAGCAAACAAGATGATGCGATATTCACTTTCACTAGCATTACGATTTAGTTTAATACTAATCAACAACATATTATAATTATTTTTTTCTGATGCACTCAATTTTTTTTTTCGGTTGATTCTCAATTAGTGAATAAACTCCATCGATATGTGGTGAATATAAACAATCAATTTGACGAAGATACAATTTGGTAAGGATTTAGATATTTCCTGATCTATTATCACTGTCCTACAATAGTTAACTTGCATCCTAATAGTTATTTTCCTGAATTATTATTATTATTATTATTTTACATAAGAATGATAATGCTAAGTAGTATGCCAAAGCGTCTTAACTATAATACAGAAACAGAATCCATAGGTTTAAAACCAAGTTGGAACACACCCCATTATAATCTGTCCAGATGTGTGTGACAATGCGAAACTAAACTAATTACTCATAATGGCACATAATTTAAATCAACCTTGTAGAAAAACACACTGAATGAAGAAAAATTATAACGACGAAAAACTTGACTGAAATTACTTTAGTTCACTTTAAATAAAATTCAAATTCTTATCGAAACAGGTTCTACCCGAAAGTCACCAAAATGGCGATTTTTCGTTTCATTCCTGGCTATCTGATATTCTTCTAATTTTAGCAGTATTATCTGTATTGTCCATCTGGCCATTGTCCTACCAAACGCTGTTTGATCTTCGAATATGTCAATTTTGATAAGATTTTATTCTCAAACTCATGTTTTACTACTAATTGTTAAATTTCCGGGCCCTTAATTGCACGATGGACCACACACACACACACCTACACCATCCTCTTTCAACTCCATCTAGTGAGGCGATCATCATATATAATAATAATAATAATAATAATAATAATAATAATAATAATAATAATAATAATAATAATAATAATAATAATAATTTCCTAACACATAATTTATTGTTATTATAATACTTTACTTGTCACTTTTCATTAACAGAAGCTATGTTCACCTCTTATTCAATTTTTACTATCCTAATTTTTCTACATTATTAATTCTTTCAAAAGTCACGTGGCGATCAGCGATGCTACTGTTTTACTGCACAACAAGTAAGTTTCACGCTTGATTTTGTTTACATAATAATACGAATTATAAATAACTTCTTTCCCTAAACCTATTAACCTCCTGAGACCCGGGATCAATCTGAATGTTACAAAAATGTTTCATTATGGTTTTAATAATAACGAGGAACCACTAAAACGTAAAGTTTCAGTTTTCTCGAAAAACATGTAACTGTAAGGGGAGGGGAGACAGGTTGCTTTAGCAACCTTCAAATCTCATTGCTACACTTAAGAACATGTTTTCTGAAGTAAGCTACAATTTTCTAATTATTTTCCCTTTATATTACAAAATATATAAATGTTTCGTTTTATTTTATGTAATTAATATTTGACTATTTATGTATTTTCTGTTACAAAATACAAAATGTTAAAACTATCAAATTACAATTTCAATGTTTCAACTAATATCGATCGTTATATAAAAAGAAAATACACACTGGGGTTTTCATTGCACAAAAGGATATATTTCTCACACATACTGATTAAGCACTGTGAAAGATCTGGAAACAATTTGTTGGTCCAACACACAGGAAAATCTTACAAGCTGAACATTGAACTTTACTCCTTTTGCTACATCCTTGCATTCTGCACCTTGTTTTGGAAGTTTTCATTGGTACAAAACAAGGAAGATGAGATCCAGTCTTCCTGTAAGGAACACTTGGAACAGGATTCACCATACGACGCTTCTTTCCCGAACTTGGTGTTTGCTGAACATCATCATCCGTATAATCACTAGAGTCTCCTGAATTTTGCCTCACTTCACCTTCATCCGATTTAGAACAAAAATGTTCTGCTACATTGGGTCTGAAATCCATATTATATGTGTCAAAACGCACTTAACACCACCATCTCATTGTTTTCAATTCCAAAGAGGCATGGATATATATATATATATATATATATATATATATATATATATATATATATATATATTTTCGAAAATCTAGCATGCATTTCTTACATATTCTCTCATTCATATCATTTATTGTTAACGGAACCGCAACTAACGGGGGCAAAGTAAGATTACGGTGTCACCTACGCACAGACCTCCCATATCAAACTTCTAGCCCTCTCGGAGCCCCCTGAACACAGTGTAGGGGGCACGCGACCTACCTGCCCACCCGCTAGTTGCGGCTCTGTTCGTCAACACATGTTACTATAAAATGTATTTTTTCATCAGAATGTTGCTTTGCAAACAATAAAACATATTTGTACACATTCAATAAAGCAGAGAGAATCGCTCCTTCTTACGGACAAATACATACATACATACATACATACATACATACATACATACATACATACACACACACACAAATATATATATATATATATATATATATATATATATATATATATATATATATATATATATATACACGTCAAATCAACAAGTCATCAGACTTGACCATCTCAGATTTGTGTAAAAATTGGTGTACAGCTTTATTACAGTGGGAGATGAAAAAATCCCAAATATTACCTCTTCCCCCTGAAAGTGTCTCCATACAGGGTGTTCAAAAATGTCAAAAAATGCATTTTTTCAGTTACAGTGATTATTAAACATTGTTATAAAATGGTTAATATTTGCAGTAGAGACGAAACAAACACCATTGGAAAGTTTAAAGATTGCTCTACAAGTTGTACTATATTGAAAAAAAAAACTGTAAAATAAAAAATAACACTTCAAAAATTCAAATTAAGATTTGAATTTTGAATTTGGCATAGACATGTCCCTCTGCTGAATTTGTTTAAAACTGTTCAGATTGTAGTCTCGTATGTGTACTACAACACCACAAAGTTGCATTTTGGGCACTTAATGGGATCCGATTCAAAATTCAACATAAGCCAAGCATTGCACGATATTGACCATGTGAATATTTGGGTTGAGATCGATAACCATTTGCCTGGAGCTATTTGCCTGCAACATCAAAGGAATTTATATTCAATTTAATTTGTTTCTTGATGTATTCATTTGAATTTACACAATTATCCACCTTTCGAATTATTTAGAGAGGTATTACGTTTCCGAACAGTACTCAATACAGGTCATTATTTTTGTTAGTCAGTATGGATGTTTCTAAATTTATATTGGCTACATTGATACATGTTATTTTCATTCCTCTGTTTCAGGATTGCTGTCACAGATATGTGGAAGTGGATAATTGAAATAGGAAAAAGAATTTATTGACTAATTGTTTGTGCTGAAAGTGTGTGAAGTGATTGTGAGCAGTGTCACTGTGTTTCATAACACATTTGATACAAATATTGTGAAAGGGAGGAAAATATATCCCTCCCTTTCATATGTTCCGTAATAGCAATCCTTCATTCAAAATTGAGTGTTCATTCGTCAAATATTCTGATATGAATTTGTCCTATAAACACGATTTTCTTAGTATTTAACCACGATTAGTGCATTAACTAGTTCCTAAGCTGTAATGCTAGTATGTCCAATATTTTGGTATGAGTACAATATTTTTTGACATTTAATTAATATATTAACGCCTTTTGAAGTTACAGTACTATGTAGTATGACATAAATTTACGGATAGTATTTCCTTTTGTGTTTAGCAGTAAGCGTCATCTTACCATGCCTGCAGCTGTTACGCAAAGCGTATTTTTGACGAATGCTCGATAAAAAAATTATGTTTTTTTGTTGTGAAGAATCAACTCCCAAAGTATAGCTCAAATACTTTACATCACTTCGTTTACTTCAAACTATTAGAGAAATAAAAATACTTACGGGGTTTCGCCGTTGATACATTTTCTTCCTAACTGCACGTAATAGCAAAATGTACTAGTGAAATCACAAAACATCTTCCACTTCCTCCATAGCGTTACCTGGTGTCTCGTGTCAAATCGCGGAAAGTAATACAAATCGCATAGAAAAAAAAAATCATGAATCTGTATGGCGTATGTCATATACGACACAGAATTCGAAGATGACACGTAACTTAATTGATAAAACAACACAGAATACGACTCTGGCAGTTTAAAGTCTAATTCATTAAAACATATCGCTCAAATTTACAATGTAAAACATCAACAAATGACAGGATGTGCAAATATATTAAATCAATCATCGTTCTTAGCTTTTTTTTTTTTTTTTTTTTTTTTTTTGTGCACTAGGTGTTTCATGCAGTCTTGAGATTGCTTCTATTTCTTCAGAGAAAAGTAGATTAAGGAAAGATATGTAATAATAATAATAATAATAATAATAATAATAATAATAATAATAATAATAATAATAATAATAATAATAATAATAATAATAATAATAATAATACTTATACTTTTGCAGGCTTTTTAAATTAATAATATTCTTTATTTACTTTTCTAAGGTAGTTACAAGCAAAGACTTTCCTTAACGTACCTTTGAATTCAAGTATCAAAGATTGTTCACAACGAACAGACAACGATATTATAAGGCTATTAGTAGTTTTAAGAGAGTCATGCACTCAATGCTAGTAGTTTTAAAAGAGTCCGCTTCTATTCGAAGTAACTGAGCCCTTGAGCAAGTCATTTTCACTTTTTTCCAATCCACATAACAAATTCTAATTCTCTTTAATTTGGTCTTGTGAAATTAATTAACTTCATATAAAGATTGAGCCCCTCATGGTTATATGGTTACCGTCGGGTCAGAGATATGGGGGGTTCGATCCCCGGAGAAAGGTCATGTGGTTTGGATTCCACGTTAAGCTGTAGGACGACGTCCCATATATCTCAATGCTGAAAGAGAAGTTATACTCCAATTCTCCAATCCAATCAACAACCATCTACTTAACAAACAGTTACAAATGACAACATTCTAATTTTCTTTTTAAATACTTTGTCAGTTAGTTATCTAAGATTTTTCTTGCATACACTGTGTATATATTCATCTCATCCATTAAAAATATTTAATCCTTCTTTTCTAACCCATACCCTATATTACATACGATTTAACATTTTATGAAGTTCTTGAGGTGTACACCCATATCCAAAAGAAGATATCCATCAATCAACTGATAAGCTCGCACGAAAGCATTTATTATTCTTGCTCCCTCTATGAATGCCTCCTAGTATAAGGGAACACGGGTTATTTCTTCGGGAAAGGTAGGTTAAAGATTTGATTATAGATACAATAGTATATTTTTATTGTGATATGTAAATATCATATTCCTCAAATCTCTAATGATGGAACATATATATATATATATATATATATATATATATATAGAGAGAGAGAGAGAGAGAGAGAGAGAGAAAGAAAGAATTAATTGAGAAAAATGTATTGTTAATTAACTGCTATGTCCATCGAACTTTTTTCTTAATAACAAAAGTCTCTGAATTCAAATATCACTATACTCATGGGCGCCCGCAGCTGGGTGCAACTGCCTTTCCTCCAGGACTTACGAGAATGGCTCGATTTTTCGAAATACATGTCAAAAATATTAGATTTGCTTACTCACGTATTTAATATATTTACTGTAGTTAATATAGTTATGCAATGTCCGTAAATAATTGTTGTGTAATATGAAGTATTACGTGCATCTAGGGGTTATATTGGTGACTTCGCTCAGGTGTCGCCCTTCTTCTCCTGAAAAAAATCCTGCAGGCGTTTCTGACGGTAATCGTTTTATTTTTATTGTTATTTTTGTAAGTTACAGTACACCATACTTAAAAGAAAATGAAATCTTTAAGTTTTACGTCCCACGTTTATGCCGGCTAGGTTAAAGGAGACGGTGATGATGAGAAATGAATGAAATGGTGGAAAGATGAAAGTGAGAGGAAACGAGAACCCCGAGAAAACCCACGCACTCGGTGTTTGTCCACCACCCGGTGGCGCGAGCTGGGATCGAACTAAGGACCCTATGCACCACAGGTGAACGCTCTACTAATGAGCTACCGCGACCCCTTTCCATACTTAAAAGAACAAAAATGTAGCCAACAAACTCACAAATGTGAAAACGTCTTAAGTGCTAGTCACAATAAGTATTGTTGCGTTTTACAATAATAATTTCGTAATTCGATTTAACCTTTCGTAGTAGTGTGATAGTCGAAATAGTCCTAATTATTTATTTTAATCTCATCATTACATACGTACATGTATATTGCCCAAATGCTTTTCTCTTTTAAAAACGACTCTCCAATAAATGATGAAAAATGTTCGATAACGTCACGAAAGATTATCCGGCTGTAAAAGAAATCGTAAAGCTTCATAATTACATAGCATGTGTGTGCTGTTTCTCAGTCTTGTCGTATCATACAATGAAGTTCATCTTTCATTAGCAATACCATTTCTTGTTGGCATGCAACTCATCGAATAATAATGATAACTAATGATTCATTCAATGGAATATATATCTGTTAATATATAAAAATTCAAATAACTAAAAAATTCAAAAGCACATGAAATCAAACAAACTGTTTCAAAGCACTCCTCTGACCTCTTCTTCGGTGCACGTACAGAATGGACAAGCAGAGTTTCCCAGACCATATATTTTATGTAACATAAAGTTTTTATTCAGACATGCCAAGGAACAGGTAAGTAGTGCCCCGAAACAGTTCGCTAATTTTATGTTTGCATGCTTTCAGGTTTGAGAATTTTTGTTTACTGTTAATAATTGCTTGATTATCTCATATGGGTTCTTTGATTATTACATTCTGTAATTATGACTGTTCACAAGTGGAACCAAGCTTCGGACTGTAAAAAAAAAATCTTATTTAGAACAGCCACATAACTTTCAATGAAAACATCTAAGACAAGAACAACAATATATTTGTTTTCCTTATCTAGTTCTTGAACGCATTAACACAATGTAACGTTTGTAGCCTTGAGCTTTATGAATACTAATGTAAAAATATTTAATAGTTTCTTCAGTCTATCCTTATTCAAAACATTTGAACGGCCCAAGTAATTAAAGCAGAGTTCTGGAGTAGCAACTCTGAAAATGACTGATTTAAAGTACAAATATTAGGATGGCTCGAGCAATCACAGCAATTACGAGATTCTGCATTAGACATATAAAATGCGACTATGATTTACAACAATTATAACGAACATTATTTTTGTGTGTTGTTCAGAATAAGAACAATAGTGTCCTTTGCCCTCTGCTGACTGGTAGCGAGGTCTTAACTTTGTTGCCAAACGTGTTAACATAAAATAAAGCACAATTAACCCTCTGAGCCGGGAGTTGAATACCCATCAGCTGCTGCGAGAGGTGGTGATTTTAAATCACCAAAACTGCCATTTTCACATATCACAAAACTGAACATAACTTAAAAACCATTTGCTCAATTATAATGGAATTTTCATGACTTGTAAACGAAACTTCACATTACATAAAATGTATAAATAATCAGATATATACTATAATAACAATAATAATAATAATAAGGATAAAACTTACATGTTGTGCTTACAAAGTACTTCTGTCTTGTATCCTTGTTAGTTTAAAAGTCCAACTTTGTGTGATACAGTTTAAAACACGTTTCGAAACACAGTCCTACTTTACAATCTGGACACCAATAAATACTTTCCTTTCTTTTCCCATGCTTTGTACACACAACGCATCGTCTTTGAGGCTTAGATTTTTTCGCTGTAGGAGGGATCTTTCCAATGAAATGCCTTGCCAAAAGACGTTGTGGAGGAGGATTTATGAATGGCCTATCACAACAAAACAACAAAAAGGCATCAAGAGCATTATTGATCGCTTTCTGGGACCACACAATCCACAAAACCAAGTTTATTTACCTTAAAAGAATCGTCAACTTCTTTCCAGTTCCAGATTACATTCGATGACGCAACAGATGAGGATGTAATGCCATCTAATTCGCTTTCACTATCACTGACACTATCTACTTCCTGTTCTGCATAGTCTACTTCATTTTCACTTGTAGTTAGAAAGAATAAATTAAACCTTCACTGTCACTTTCCTCTAAAAACGTATGAATTTCGTCCGCTTCGATGTCCTTTACCCGCTCATGTAACGCTATTTCTAAGCAATCTCACACAATTTCATGTAATAAAAAGGAAAATCAAGAGATGGTAGCACATTGCAGTCTACTCTTGAAACATACTTTTTTGTTCGTGTAGGTAAACAACAGATGGCAGAATATGCATAATTTCGTCACTACTACATGGAAAGTATACGTGTGCGTTACAGCGCCTCTAGAAGCACTATGAGGATCCGTACACGTGTACGTCAAACCGGCTCGAAGAGTTAAAACTGCTTTATTTAAATGTGAGTTCTATAAATACCCTGTGTGTTCTTAATAAAGTACACAGAGCCAAGTGGAGTGATTCTCTTAATTAACTCTACTTCTAGTTAGCTTCAGATTTGTTTCACGAACACATCTGAATTTTGAATACGACTGTAGTAGTTCACTAATAACTATCTATTATATGTTTATTTTCAAATTCTGCGCTATATCAGGTTCATTTAAGTCTATAAGGATCTTTTATCTTTCTCTGTTGCCTTTTATTTTTAACAAAATGCTAATCAGTGTAGTAAAGCATTTATATCTTTCGAACTCTTACACATATATCTTCGGTACATAAATGCTTCATTTTGGAGTTATAAGCTGCCGAAAACATGAAAAGATTAACTTTAAAGATCCATAGCTCCAAAACTATGAGACCTATTGTAGTCGGGTCAAGATCTCACTTAAGAACGAATACATGTCCTATCCAAAAATCCATGTTTCAGAATCGTAAGGTTCTCACGCAACAATTTTTATAGAGGGAGTTTGGCTACGGAGATATTAATTTGAAATACTCACCAACAATAAAAATTGTTGCAGAAGTATATTCAAGAAGCTTAATGCAGTTCGTCTCTGCTCTTCTTTGTCTTCTATTTTTACTTCTCTCCTTTTGTAGTGTCTAAAGATCTAAGTCACAATATGCTCAACTGATGCCAGATCTAATCAGTAACTTTAAATTAAAAATATTTTAAATGCACAACATGCATAGTACAAGTTTGTAAGTGTGTGAAGCACTCCAATTTTGTGTTAGTAAACTGTTAATAAAATTTGTATATTTTAAAATCGAAAGTTAAGCTTATATCTGTCCATATTATAATTATCCATGTTTTATTAAAAGTGCCTTATCTGTGTTCAAAGAGGAGACTTGTACGCATCATATAAAATTTATTATGCATTTCTTTAAATTGAAGTTTAGGCTTATGCAATATTTGTTGTAGATTTTGATTTTACTGTAGGCAATTTTCACTTAAATTATCTGTTAGAAAAGGTCAAATATTACATTTTCAAGATTTCTTGAATCTCTTACATGTTCTTTCATCTTAGTTTGGTATTACCTTTTTGTACCCACATACACATTACAAAAAAAAAAAAAAAAAAAAAAAAAAAAAAAAAAAAAAAAAATACAAAAATTATTACACAGATAATGAATATCCACAGTATACTCTTGAAAAATGTCTTAACTTCCAAGATATTTTTGGAAATTGTGGCAGACCAATCTATGTCTCTTTCTCAGAATTTACGGGACTTGTTGATTTTGTGGTCAACGTAACCATTTGTAATACATATACAGGATTTGTCGAAAAAGCATAAGGACTGCATATTTGTAGCCAAGAGGAAAGGATGTCTTTATAGATAAGGATGTTAATGGGGAATGAGAAAGTTTGATGGGGACGTCATCATCAAGGGTGTTGTCAGAAACCAATGAGTAGACCGATTTGCAGATGAGGAAAACGTATTCAAAATTGGTGCCAAAGGTTTCGTCCGGCCAACAGAAGGAAATCCATGTTGCGATTTGTCATGAACTGTTGAAAAGTGTGGAGCTTGAGCATGATTTTTGGACAATGTGACAACTGGTAATGTGTTACTAGCGAAACAAACCTCGCAACGCTGCCTGAATCTCAGTACAATTCAGATCTGGTCTTGCCCGACTTCTCTTCCATTGCAAGAAGTGGAACCTAAAAGGATATCACTATAAGCCGGTGGAAAGAGTGCAAGAAGCTTCGACACAATATTTGAAGGAGATTCCGGCTGCAAGCTTCCAGGAGGAGTACCAAGCATGGCAGAAGCGCTGGCAACGGTGTGCTCACGCAAAAGGATCCTATTTTGAAGAATTTCAATACCATAAATATATCTGGAATATTTTTATTCGGGAATGTAATCCTGATACTTTTTGGACAGACTCTGTATATATTATTTATTTCTAATTTCAGGCCATCTTAATGATGTTAGTCTATAGACTAATTAAAAATGTCACAATATTAGTTAAATCAAAGTAAGTGTAACAGAGTGTATTAGTGCTTTTGATGAATCTACTTACAATGTAATCAAGAATTCATCAAACTTCTAAGTCGTATTAAACTGATTAAAAAAACCTAATCCACTCTAAATATTTCGTTTTGGGTGTGCATTATTCATTTCTTTATATGCGTGTGAAGTTCGACGTCTACAAATCTACAAAATTACTTTTAATTTTAATTTTTCTCAGTTCATAACTTGCTTTCAGATTGATTCAATACAATGTCTGTTAGTACTAGGAACAAAGTATTTCCCTTTGTTTTATACCGGTTTTTCAAAAACTAAATAGTCTATGTCCAGACACATTTAATGTAACTTTGTAATTTCATGGTATTTCTAATTTTGACATTTTGTTGGATGCGAGTCACGGCTATGTGCACAACATAGCTAATGAAATTGGCACGGAATTGTACACGTAAGTAAGTTGCTACTTTTACGCTATTTGTGTTTACCTGAGAATTAATTTCAGTCCGAGTTACTTTACTAATTTTTATTATACGCATCTGAAATTTTATGTATTAGAAGAGCAGTGGTAGCCAAAATACTGGCAATTTGTACCATGGATGGCATTTTCCTGAACATGATCGAATGTATTGATATGTTATTTGTGTGCGCTTTTTAAGACCGCATATATATATATATATATATATATATATATATATATATATATATATATATATATATATATATATAGTTAGATTTATGTCACGTGATCCAGTGCATGTTGCTCGACAATTTTTTTTTTTTTTTTTAAATCTGAGATTCAGTTACCTTACCCTGTCGGTCAAAACACACATTATTTTAATTTTAGTGACTTTAGGTTTCGAGTGGCAGCCATATTTGTTTTCGAAGATGCGCATTTGGTGGTGTTGTAAGGGGTCAACGAATCTGAAGTATCTCAGCCTCTACTTGTTCTATCGATGTGAACAGAAACCAAAATGGTTAGCAAATTATAAGCTACAAGACTATATATATTAGCCAGTATCGTCAATGAAGTATAGCAGGGTGAAAAGTAGGTTTGAAAAAAGTAAATCATTGACGTTAAATATTCCGAGTTGAGCAGATGGTTTTTGCAAGAAGGTAAATGATCAGGAAGGTGAGTTTTTCTGGATAAAGAGGTTTGATACAGAAATGCTCGTTAACCAAGTTTCAATCCTTAGACGCCCCCTTTATCAGGCCTTTATATATATATATATATATAGAGAGAGAGAGAGAGAAATTATTAAAAATTCAGAGAAGTGAAAAAGTGCGTACTTCACAGGTATATATCTCTGGTGGGGGACCTGATAAAAATATAAAATTTCTCCCCATATGTAACAAGTCTGTATGATATTATTATATACCAAAAATCAGGAGTTTCAGATTTGACTAAAGTACCTTTATTATTAACATAAAGTTCTGCCTAGGCTTATTTGTAGGTATAAGTACGGATAACCGAGAGTTTACTATATAGACATAAATCAATAGGCAGTGGACGAATAACTCACAGAGGGGTTAAGTAAAACAGAAAAACAAGTTTTATCCTGTTAAGCAGCAGACAGAACAAATGTACATGAACACACAATCAGCAAGCTGCGTGTTCCAACATGCAGAATCGTGTTCAGACATGCAACAGATGAAAATTCGCCACTGGTGCCTCAACCAGATAAGTACAGCACAAGAAGACGGTTGTGTTCATGCAAATCTATGTATTATTACTGCAGCTCGTTAGTGACAAAATGGAATGTGATATAGGTAAATTAATTGGTGAAGAATTTCATAGGTGTATGGCCAGTATCAAGATGCATGACGGAACTTAGTGATTTCAGTGAAGAAAACAGGAATCTTCTTATAATGCAAATAAGCAGCGGCATCAACGCAACTACAATGAAGAAATTTTCTCGAAAGTATCATCACCTGTTTGATAATTCATGTTGCGGCCTGCTAAAAATCCATTTAAAAAAAGCTTTAACTAGAGGACTTTCAGAAATGTCGAATGCACAGTTACGAAAAGAAAAGAATTATGCAGTAGAGCTGATTCCTGGAAAATCATTCTGTGCTACATGCAACACAAAAATCTTTGTTCTATAAAGGAAACGCAAAAACAAAGGCAATTATGATGAACCAGGAAATGAACTTGATTTTGTTTCTCTATCAGACAATATTAAAGTTTTGAATACAACGTGTATTCAATATTAAAGTTTTGAATACAATGTAATCTGTTTCGAAAATAAGAGAGTTGAGTGCTGAACTGAGACCAAGAGGAATCAGCAAAAAGTGACAACTGACTTCAGGCTTGCAAAGAAAGCTTGAAGTTGCCTCTGACAGTTCAGTTGCTGATAAATCACGGACAAAAAATATGCATACAGTGACGTTGGCCGAAGAATATGAAGTTTTGATCAAAAAATTGAAACATAAATGCATTGTTGCTGCGAAAGAAGAACAAGTGAAAATAATAAAATTACTACCCCAATCGTGGCTAAGACAAATGGTAAGTACTGAATGTAATGTTTCTGATTGTTTCGTTAAATTGGCTAAGGGTCTAGGATAATTCTTACTTTTCATCTAGATTAATTTCCGGATTTGTAGGGAGGTCTTATCCGAAATATTTTAAATTTGCTTCAATAAACGCACGAAGGTTAGAGCGGAGAACAGCACTACAAAAATGTATTTGAATATATTTCTTTGTTAGATACTTTTTCCTTACTTATTGCTCGTTTCTCAAAAACCAATTAATTTTCACAAAATTCGCTTTTAAGTGGACAAAAAGGTCATCGTAATTACAATAAAACAATGTTATAAATAATTCTGCCTACCTTGCTGCTGCGTCTTCCGACGGAGTCGCTTTGCTCGACTGGGGTTGGGAGGAAGCTGGAAAGGACGATTCCTTGTCAAGTTCACTCTCACTAATTAGAGCTCCAAAATCAAGTGGGTCATCATCCACTTCTGACATAAAGCGATCAGTGTCCAGTTCTTCTTTCACATTAACAACTTCAGTGTTTTCTATCTGCAGTGACGATTCTTCTGTTTGATAGTCACTTGGAGTACCCGTGCTGCTTGGACCAGCCTATCAGAAGAAATATTCATATCAGCTCAAGAGGCTGCCCAAAATCACAGAAATTAGTATGTTTCATTATTCAGATCCAACAAAAAATACTTCCGAGTACAAACAATAGTTAAGAAGATATGTTAATTATTTCAGTTATTCAGTTACTGGTCTACTCAACATTCATAAAGTCTTCTACTGATGAAATTTATCGCGGGTAAAATATAAGAGCTAGGAATATACGGTTTGCAGCAATATTCAATATAATGATGCAAGTTTTTAATCCTGTATAGTGCTTTCATATGTGAACTGGGTATATAGCACTGCAGTCAGGATTATTCAAAATGGCATCTCTACAAGAGAAAACCCAGTTGTCCTGTAGTTTCATAACATCAATCATCAGCAGTTACAACGCAGCAATATTTCACATTGAGGTTAGAATGCGGAGAATTTATTTATCTGAGACAGCTCTACCATACTAGATTAAGCTGTACGTAAGTATGGGTATCAGATTACCAAATCGATGAATTGGAAGCGCTTTATTCACTGTGGCCAACCAGATTCATTGATACAATCCCATTTTGACAGAAGGACAAATATATCAGACACATGATGATGATATTACCTTAAAAACACAGATCAGGAATGATCACTGAAGACATGTTGAAAAATACGTGAAGACAGGCTCAAGTATCCACTTTAAATCTTCCAGACAACTAACGAAACTCATGTGAAAACATATTAAACAACATAAGTAACTCTATATGAACTATTGCAATGTAATGCTTTATTACTATTTCGAAGAAAAATAATTATTTTTATCTAAATTTTCTTTTACGTCAATTTTATACTAGCGGAAAGAAAAAAATATTATCTAAATTTTTAAAATCAGTTCGAAGATTTTTTTTCGAAAAGTAGTATCTGCAGCATAATGTTTAAAGAATAATACCTATAATGAAATCCCAACTTAACATTTACTCTGAGAATTGCAAATTTGATCCTCAGATTTAAGAATACATTTACTCTGAGAATTGCAAATTTGATCCTCAGATTTAAGAAAACTCACCATTATATAAAATTATATACTGGATTCCCGGTTCTACTCAGTTACCGCCAAGTGGGCTTTATGGTGGACAAACATCCTGTGCGTTTTTTTCCCCTTCATTCCACCATTATCATCCATCTCATTATACCATCTCTGTTAGCTTCGATGCATACGTATGGGATATTGAAGTAAAATAACGTTACATTAAAAAGGAACAAGAAAAAAATCAAGATTAAAAAAAGACCACTTCAAAATAAAAATTGTATGTTCAAATGATTTATTCATCTCAAAAACTGAACTAAACTGCAACTGTCAAAGCTTTAAAACTGTTGTAACAAAATTCCTTTTGGTGTGATATATGGTTGTAGATGCCTGACGCTCTTCATTTTGTCTCTAGGAATACGTTTGTGTTTCATTGTGCAATACCTATTTTATATACCTAATTGTATGATATACAAAGAACTTAGTAACTGAGATCCTGTTTGAAGGGTGTTATTTTTTTTAAGCCCATGAAGAATTTTTTTGACACTAGATTTGTTAAAAATGGATGTACAGACATGTCTGAACGTATAAGGTCTACCGGAAAGTTCTGTCTGTCTTTGCAACACAATTCTACTTTCTTCCACACATTAATAATTTCTGCATTAATATCATACGTCATGTATTTTTATCGTATGAATACTGAATTATTTTAAAATTGACACTAGATTTTGTTCACACATTTCTAACAGGGTCTGTGATCCCAAACAATTTCTCGGTAAAGTATCAATTCCAGCTGCGGAAAAATCCAACGAATACAACTAAATCTTTGCGTGATAAATTTGCAAATGGAACAGTATCTGACCGTACATGCAGAAGATAGTTCGAGAAACTCAAGAAGGTAAACCTAGCACGTGAAAATAAACCACGATCTGGACGATCTTCCGTGGTTGGTGATGATGCTGTTTATATTTTTTTAATACGAGATGCATTTTTCACTACATTAGAAATTGCACAGAACCTTAGTTTTGGTCAACAAACGGTTTCTGACATATCTGGCAGTCGAAATTTGTGTAAAAGTACTCCAAATGGAATCCACATGAAGTATGAAAGAAGAATCGAAAGGACAGTGTGAATCAGTTCCTCTCTCCTTGCTGGACATGAATCATTTCAAAGCCGTCTAATAACTGGAGATGAACAAGGGTTCCTTTCGAAAATGGAATTATCCAAAAAGCTTTATGCCAACCAGCACAAGCCGGTTCCTCTACAACAAGACAAGGGATATAACTCCAAGATTATTGTCAATATGGTGGGATATGAGAGGATCAACTCATTAAAGTCACTGAAAGCAAACGACAGGGTTTGCCTAAGTGGGCCTAGTCCGAAAAAAAAAAAACACCGGGTTTTTTTCAGGTAGGACCTACCTGAAAAAACCCACCTGGGTTTTTGAGCTTGTCGTTAGTATATTATCGGTACAACTAAGGTGATCACATTGGAAGTGATTTTTATCAGATTCTGGACTTTCCTTGGGCGAATTAGGTGCTTTCACGTTAAGGTGTACAACATTCAACGTAAGACCCTTATAAAGTTCTGAATGCAGTGAATGGATAAAGAAGCCGTACCTTAGATTGAGATAATTATAGAACAAATTAATGTATGGATTGTGCTTACAGCCTATTTGAAGTAAAATATGCAATTTTATATTTTAGAAAATACTTTCCGTGAATAGTGTGCTCGTCCACTCGGCGACGCCGAAGGACGTTATCTCTCATACGTCTAATGGGTTTAGGGCCATAGGTGCTGGTACTACTAGCAGGGCTCATAGCGAGTCACTTTTTTTTTTTTTTTTTTAACTAAAAGTTACTTTTTTCAAGTTGGTCACTAAAAGTTACTTTTTTTTTTTAAATTTGTTACTAAAAGTTACTTTTTTGGGAGATAAAGTGATGTTTTCGTGTGATTTGTTTTCCATTGGCAGTTTTATAAGAAAAATATAAAAATAAACGGAAATTTGTTACTCATTACTCTTCTGAAAGCTTCAGTACTTGCTGCCACATATGAAACAGTCAGCTTTATTCTCACTTCAGCTTTTATTTTTTCTAAAGCACAGTGGTTGCTTAAGCTCTCAAGGTGGGGTTGAGAACCCTTCTGTGTCTATTCTTTCTTCTATCATAATAGTCATTTAGTTTTCTCTCGTAAAAGTTAACGCTCCGCTCAACGTTGTGTGTGTTTGTGTGGTTCATCATGATCGTCTTGTGTTATGCTTCTTTTATGTTCTTCTTAAGAGTAGGTGATGAATTTGAATATTTCATGGCTTTGAGAACTCTCAATTTCTAACTTAAATATAATGTCTGGGATGAAGAAATTCGGAAATAGGCCAGAACTGGTTCTACTTACTCAGAAGTTTCTTACATCTGCTAAGTCTGCTTACCGTAACTACAAAGCATACTTAAAAAACCTAAGAAAGGAGAAAGCTCAAAAAGGAGTAAAGAAGAAAAGATGAAAGAAAACAACAAACAAAGAGAGAGATAGTAGAGAAACTGACAAAGGAAAAAAGGGGTATGATTAGATTTTGGTCACTTTTGGTCACTTTTTCGTGTGCTTTTGGTCAGTTTTCAACTATTTACAAGAGATCACACCACAATGAACCCTGTACTAGTAAATATGTAGTGTATTAATAAAACTATTAGTATTATTTTTTATTACTTTTGATGGTAACACAAGTATTCTTCAGTAAAGTTTGGTTTTCCAACAACAGTTTAGTTCAGTTATTTGTTGCTACTTTTCAAATAAGCACTCTGCAAAATCAACAGCAGCAATAGCCTAAAAACTCTTGTCAAGTTTAAGAAGCTTACCCTCGGAGTTTCGAAGAGTACGTAACGTTTACTATTTCAAGAGCTGGATTCAAACTTCCGTATTAGTGAAAGTTTTGATGTACAGTAAAGAAAGCTTGCATTTTCGAAATAATAATAATAATAATAATAATAATAATAATAATAATAATAATAATAATAATAATAATAATAAACATTCGTCACGAAACAAGTAATTTGGAAATCCCGCAATTGAACGCACAAAGCATCGGAACTGAATACTTCAACAATAAAACTATTTGAAAAAAATGAAATGAAATCTTGCAGTTTTACGTCCCACGATTTTGCCGGTTAGGCTAAAGGAGACGGTGATTATGAGAAATGAATGAAATGGTGGAATGAAGAAAGTGGGAGGAAACGGGAGAAACCCCGAGAAAACTCACGAGCATGATGTTTGTCCTACCACAGCGCGAGCTGGGATCGAACCAGGAACCCCAAGCACCGGAGATGAACGCTCTACCACTGAACCACTGCGCCCCTAATAAAACTATTTTACGTTGTATGATATTTAGTTTCATTTAAGAATTATTAAAACATTTACTTTATGAAATATGAATTATACAGGGTGTTTCAAAACAATACCGACAACGTTTGGGAGATGATTCCTGACACCACGATAAGAAAAAAGGTATAAACCAACCTGGGTGCACAAATGCTTCCTTTCGGAGTTATAGGCTGCCGAAAATATGAACTTTAAAGGTCTATAGCGCCAAAACTATGGGACCTACCAATGTCGGGTCAAGACTTTACTTAGGAACTAAGATGTGCACTATCCAAAAATACATGTTTCAGAATCCTGCGGTACTCACGAGTTGTTTTGCTACGGGCTTATAATTTGAAGCACTCACCAACTACCTCTACAAAAATTGTTGCGGAAGTACCATGGAGCTATGGACCTTTAAAGTTCATTTTTTTTTTTTTTTTTTTAATGTTTTCGGCAGCTTATAACTCCGAAAGGAAGCATTTTTGCACCTAGGTTGATCTATACTTTTTGTCTTATCTTTGTGTCAGGAATCATCTCCCAAACGCTGTCGGTGTTGTTTTGAAACACCCTGCATATTTGTTAATTGTTTTAAATTAATTTTCTTGGAGCACGGTTTTGCAACAAGTGTTCGGGAAATTCCTGCAATTGAACGCACAAAGTCTCGGAAGTGAACTTCAACAATAAAATCATTTATTTTACGCTAGAAAATATTTAATTTTATTTAAGACATTCTGAAACATTTATTTTATAAAACATGAGTTATAGTGTGAGTTGTTCTAAATTAAATACATTTGTTTTAAATTAATATATTTGGTGTTCATATTTGGCGAATGTCACTGAGGATATTGGGATGACTCGATTTACATTTGTTCGTTCGTCTGCCTTGTACCACACATACAACAGGATACCACTTTTCGTCTTTTAAGTTTAAATGTACAGGGTACAAGCACGAGACACACTAAACTTCTTGTAAATTTGGCGGCAAACCAACGTAAAATTTCAAAATGGCGGCCATTTGTTTCAATTTTCCACGCCGCAATTTTCGTTTTTCTAAGTTGAAATTTTCAGAGTAGAAGCACAAGACACTCTAAATTAGCTGTATATATTTTGGCGGCGATCCAACGTAAAATTTCAAAGTAACGGCCATTTTTCAAACAGCAGTGAATAGAAAATTCTTGCAAGTTGTGACAATGATAATCTTGAAACATAAATCACATTTTAACACTTTTACCTCAAAGGTATTGAAAAATTTCGAAAAAAACCAATTAAACCCAAATATACCCATATGGGCATTTCAAAAAAAAAAAAAAAAAAAAAAAAAAAAAACTTTTTCAAACCCTGGCAAAACGAGACAATCAATTCTGTCAAATACTGTTTTCGGCTGGGAGTCTAGAAAGCAAATTAACAAAAGTCAGCTGTAGTGAACAGATAATGTCCATCTGTTGCGTAATATGAAATGAAATGAAATCTTTGAGTTTTACGTCCCACAGCTAAGACGGTTAGGCTAAAGAAGACTGTGATTATGAGAAATGAATGAAATGGTGGAATGAAGAAATGGGAGGAAACGGGAGAACCCCGAGAAAACCAACGAGCACGGTGTTTGTCCACCACGGAGTCCACACGGCGCGAGCTGGGATTGAACCAGGGATCCCAAGCACCTGAGATGAATGCTCTACCACTGAGCCACCGCCTCCCCCCCTTGTTGCGTAATAATGCAAGACTTCATGATTCCTTAAAGACTCAGTTTGCATTGGTGGAGGTCTGTTGGGAACTTTTAAGTCACCCACCATGTTCACCTGATGTTACTCCCACAGATAACCACTTCCTTTTCGTCTCTTCAAAATTTCTTAAATGGAAAAATAAGTCAGAAATACAATGATGTGACAAAGTTTCTAGACTCTAAAGATAAGACATTCTACAAAAGAATGATTAAAGCACTGCTATCCATATGGGAAAAGATTGTGAATGCCCGAGAAAATTCCTTGAATGTATTTCTTTAACCCTTTTAAATTATGGCCTTTTGAAGATAAATTATACTTTCAGTCAATCAACTACAGCATCATCCCTATTTTTTCTAGGATCATGGTTTGTACCTCATTCTCTTCAGAACAGCCTTTCAAACGATACCACTTACATTTTCCTATTGTGTCCTTGAGGCGGAAAATTTTGAGAGAAATTGGGATTTTTCTCTGAAATTTTTTTAAAAATAAATTTTGAACCCTCTGGACCCCTCTCCTTATGTGCTAACGCACAGATCTCAAAATCAACTGAAAAATACTAAGGGATGTACTAATGCGTGTACAAAATTTCAAGCTTCTATCTTGAATAGTAAGAGCGGGAAAAATATTTATTAATGAGCTAAGAACATCCCCACAATGCTCGAGATGACCCCAAATGACCTGGATGTTATATAAAAATTTCCTGAGACATCCCTATTTACCCTAGGGTCTCTTCAGAATAGAACAGTTTTTCAAACGGTACTACTCATATGAAACTATCATGTCACCAAGGAGGAAAATTTTGAGGGAAAAGGGAATTTTTGATTAAAAATTCCTTTTTTTAAGTTTGGGCCTCTCTGACCCCCTGTGTTAACGCACAGATCTCAAAATCATCTGAAAGGGGTGTGCTGAATATGTGTACAAAATTTCAGGCTTCTATCTTGAAAAGTAAGGTAAAAATATTTACCAATGTGCTAACAATATCCCCACGTACAGAACTGGATCTCAGGCAAAAATTTCCTGAGACCCCTATTTATCCTAGATTATGGTTCTACCTCACTCTCTTGAGAATAGTACAGCCTTTCAAACGATACCATTCACATGTCTCCATCATGTATATGAGGCGGGAAAATTGCGAAAAAGGGATTGTTTTGCTAAAAAACATCCTTGTCTTTTTTATCTTTTTGACCCTCTCCCCCCTGTGTTAACGCAGAGATCTAAAATAAATCTAAAATTAATACAAATAGGCCTACCAAACAATTCGTTTGTTTCAAGTTATGACGTCATCACACCTTATGCGTCGACGCAAAAAGGCGTGAAAGCATACGTAACGTGTTCTACAGGCTTGGCAAAACAAAAAAGACCCGAAGTAAAAAGTTTTATTAGTACTTTTTTAATTGAATAATGAAGATAATAATTTAAAACGGTTAAAACACACACAAAAAAATCTTTAACTTGAAAGATAATTTGGCGTAACTGAAACTATAAAATGTACTTGAAGTTTTTCAATGGTATGGATATATTTACATTTAAAGAGAACATTTTTTTTCTTCTTCTGAAAAGTACCTAAATAACACAATGTATTTTACACTTTCAAAACAGTTTTACATTCAAGTAATATCCAAGTTATAATATTTTTTGTACGTTTTAAAGACCTTACAGAGCATACACACATCCAAGAAATGTCAATAAAATATGTAAGAAATTATATGTAAAACAATATTTACTGGCGGGAGAAGAAACCAGTTTTTTTTTTTTTTTTCTGCAAATGTTGCAGATATATATGTCTTCAGGGAACATGGAGGTGACTGTGAAAAATTTAGATATGTAATTTTAAATGAGAAATATGAACAAAAACTGGAGCGTACACTCAGGATTTTCCATTATATTTTTAAAATTATACTTGCAATTTAGTAAATCTGTAAACTATATGACCAAAGTTAGCATCATAAGAGCATTTTTTAGATTCATCTACTTCTATAGAAACTATACAGTTATTAGAAACTATTAAATAAAATGTACCTGTTCCTCAGAGGGCTTTGGTGCCTCATGGTCCGCATCCGAAAAGCTTTCTTCCTCTTGTCGACTTTTCTTTGTCCCGTCGACTTCTGAATCAGACTTTTCACGACTTCTTTTTCCAGGATGTTGTTCTAGAATTAATACCAATTTATGTGAATACACAATACCAATTTATGTGAATATACAAAATAATCTACAGATCTACAACAGCACAATTTTAAAACAGCACGACGCTATTTACATTATTTATTTTAAAAGACATAATTATTTTAATATGAAGATTAATAGTTATTTCTAGCACTATTTTTTTTCAAATCGTGGATAAACATTTTAAGCAATAATAAAAGTGAATAAAGTGAACCGAACGTGTGTACCTTGCACATTCAGTAAGTTTTTCTTTTCTTAACATAGTAAGAATGTTTCTTTTTTTTTTTTTTTTTTTTTTTTTTAATTTAACGTCTCACGTTTATGAAAGAGGATAAGGGAAAAGGTGATGGATGATAATGACGGAATGGCGAAACTAAGAAGAAACGCGAGAATCCCGATAAAACCCATATACACGGTGTTTGTCCACCACAATACCCAATTGGCGAGACCTGGGATCGAACCAGGGACCCCACGAGCTATGCCACTGAAGACTGTGGCTCCTAGGAACATTCTGAATTTATAATAATAATAATAATAATAATAATAATAATAACTTTGAGTTCTACGTCCCATTATTACACCCTGTGGGTAAAAGGAGAGTCATGATTATTCATGATTGATGAAACTGAAATGTTTGTAAATGAGTTTTACGTCCCACAATTTTATCCTGTAAGCTAAAGAAGACGGATGAATAATGAAACTGAAACGTTTGTGAAAAAAGAAAGAAAAAACACATTTACGAATTCCTCCTCACTACGAATTCACATAGGCTGGGATGGAACCATGGACCTCTCGCACAAAAGGTGAGCGTCCTATCACTGAGTCATACTGCCCTCTCGTAAATAAAATTTACTTGAAATATACTTATTATTTTATAATTATTGATTGGTTGGATTGGAATTTAGCGTCCCTTTGGGCATCGAAGCTATGAGAGACATGGATGTACAGCTTAACATACAATCCGAATCTTCCGTGCCGAAGACCCGTACAATAATCATATTTTATAATTATTATTTGTTAAATTTATTACTTTTCAATGACTACTGTATTACTATAATAGTTTCTTATTGACAGAAGATCAGGATTCAGAGAACCTACGAAAATTCTGCTTTAGAAAAATGTAACGATTTTTACTGTAAAAATAATACACATAGCTCATATATTTTCTCAACAGATTTTTAATACGATGGTTCAACTCTCACCTGTTATGCGAAGGTTCTTTGATTCGATATCAGGCTATGTGAATTTGTGATACACAATATCTATCAGTAGATTTTCCCGGAGCTCTCCCGTTTCGTCTCAAGTCTCATTTCATGAATTATTCTCATTTCATGAAAGTGAATTTGATGAATTCATGAAAAATGGCATTTGGGATAAATTTACTCTGTACCTTATTTCTTTCGATCTTTAAACATTAGGTTTATTAGCAGCATCAGTAGGAAAAAGCTCAAAATCTTCAGAAACTTTTAGTCAAGATTTTGAAAACTAGTACTGTTTTAAAAGAAGAAAACAAAGAAGTTAAATAAGAAAGAGCAAACTTATAAGTGCTCAGAGAAGGCTGCAGAGCTTTAATTTCGCTACGTAAAAGAAGTCATCAATAAAATCAAATAGGGGAGGCCAGAGTAACAAGAGACATGGGCAAAAGATACTCTAAATATCAAATCAAAATTATTAAATAAAATAAGTAATGGCAACGTCAGTACCTTTAGTTTCCTACCCCACCTGCACTTATGAGCTAATATGAGTTTTTATATTGTTATCACGCTATGAAAAAATACCTTCACTTTGAACTTACCATAGAAGTTCGTAACTGTTTTAAAATAAAATTTTATTGTGAAAAATGAGTTACAAATGTGGAAATGACTGCTATGTAACTTTGTGACTAAGATTATGAAGATTGATGTGAAATTTTTAAAAATGCTGAAACATTGCATTTCAGGTCAATTGAGGTCTTTTAGAAATTTTGAAGGGGTAATAAGAGACAGCTGTCTCTTATTACCCCAGATCAACTTTATGTTTATTTAGCGCATGTGACGAGTATAACCTGCTAGTTTTTGTATATAGAAAGTAAATAGGAAAATTCCTACTCTGGCAATTCAGTCAGAGTCTGTGCATAGATAGTGACAGTGGAGAATATGCTTTGGATCAACTAATTTCATCATCAACTAATGAAAGTTTGCCAGGAGAAATTGATCCAACCAGAGCAGAATCTTGCTTAGAAATGTATTACGCCGTGTACTACAATCTTGACTGGTATATTGGGAGGATTATTGCTTTCCCACATGAAGAACCGTGCAAGGTTAAATTTTTGAAAAAAGAACTAAGTGGTTTCAATTGGCCTATCTATAATGACATTCAAACAGTGACATCCAAATTTGTGTTTTATGGACCTATCAAACTGGGTGGAAATGGAAATGGGCCATTCCAGATTTACAGAAGATAGCACCAAAAAAATTCGTTGTGTTTATAGCAAAGTCAAAAAAGAACTTTTGAAACCAAAACAGAAAGATTAAATATGACTTCTCTTCTTTTGGTAGGCCTGTGTTTTTAGGACTATTCTTAGTATTTGTTAAACTCATGCCTATATGCCTATATGGATACATTTTTCCTATGTTTGTTTAAGTGGTCCAGCCTAAGATAATTAATAAGGCCTACCTGCTATAATTATGTAACACTAAAGTTTAAATTACATTTATGAGGTTTTTAAATGTTAACTTGGATTTTATATAGGCTACCATGACATTTCCAAACTTTGTACATTTTTCAAATGATCGTTCAACTGTACATCGTAAAAGGTTTAATATTCATCTTGCATATTTTTCGAAAATGTAGTTTTTACATAGGCTACATTTTACATAAAATTTGGATAACAATAGGTTTACAACATTTTTCAATGTTCTCTTCGTGTATGATTACAATTTAGTAGCTTTTTCAATCCATTTAAGTTAGCTAAAACCATTTTTTAAATGCGGTGATTTTTCTTCATTGAAAATTTAGGCACTTTTAAAGTTCATTTTCGACATTCTCCAGAAAATTTCTTGTCAGCATTCTTTTTTATTTGGTAGTGTGAGTTTTATCCATGATGTATCTAGATTCCTTAAAACGCAACTATACTTTGTTTCAATGGTTTTTGTTATTCAATACTCAGGCAAATAAATTTTCCGAACAAACTATTGAATTTCATTTTTCAAAAATCTTGACATTTCGGGAACATATGAACATATTTCAGATCTGAAAAAAGTAAATTGTTCAGAATTGTCTGAAGATTTTCCCTTAAACCACTACTCATTTTCTATTCTATATGTACGAGTACTGAGAGCCCTGTCTCTTATCACCCCTTAGGGGTAATAAGAGATACTGACTTTAACAAAATTTTTCGTGATTTTTTTTTTTTTTTTTTGTCAAAAAGGAACTGGAAAAATGTGTTAATACATCAGCATGTTTCATTTTTTAGTACAATCACATATATTTTTTTCTAGTTCCTCAAGAAATCAATGCAAATGCAATAATATTTTTTGTCTCTTATTATCCCGGCTTCCCCTAAAAGAAGTGACAAAAGGATCTGATTAATTACTATTTGGTCTGGCATTTGAACACTTAATACATGAATGTCTTAATTGATTAGTTTTTGCCACTACTATTATTATTAGCGTTATTACTGGAGAATGGAAAGTAGGACTGGAAGAAAAACATAATGAAGAACAACGACGAGAGAGAAAAGTTACAGCTGAATCAGTCCATGCTCTCAGCTCCAGGACAGAATAAAATTTCTATGCATTTCTGAGGCGAGAAGAGGAATTCGGATGGATCTATACGAACACGAAAAGTTCGGCGAAAGTATTATGTTTTAGGTGGTCTGTGTATTCGAGTAAATAAAAAGTAAAGGTATTGCAAAAGTAACGATGATAGCTACGCCAAAAATCTTAAGATATGTAAAACTTTTAGTTCTGAAAATCGACCATTATTAACCTTCTAACACAGTATCATCTTAGCAAGTAACGTGCCTCGTTTCTCCTAATCGTACTTCATTATTGCCTTTCCTAAATCGCTTACCGCAAATCATCCAACTCATATTCTAGTTACAAGAACTGCTCTCTTGAACGTCTACTCTCACCCTAATTCAATCCAAGAAACCTAGATGAAATTTTAGTATACTCTTTAGAACAAAAATGGAAATGATCTGTACATCTTATCACTATTCTCTTAGTCGTCCCGCCTAAATCTGTAAGATTAAATAAACCAGAACTTGCATTTGGGCATAACATTCATATACATTAACTAATTAATTACTTAACTATTACCCCCCCCCCCACACACACACACACATGAAACCCCTACAGTCTAAACGAGACAATAGGAAATGAATTATCACTGTGAAATATGACTGCTTAAATTATGATAACGAACATCTTCTCTTTAGGCGGAACTTGACCAAGAGGCTGACACATTTTGTGTTTCTTAGCTAAAAGTTTATAAATATTCGACAATATCAGCTGGCTTTTGAGTATTAATCACCACAATGTAGATATATAAATTATTTGATATCGTTGTAAAAAGGTCAATGTAATCATCAAAAAAGAGAATGAGGCAACAAGTAATTTTCTCTAACTCCAGATTAAATACATTTATTAAGTGTATAAATGCCAGTCTAACGAGAAATCCATTGCATGTCTTATTTTTTATTTTTAAAAATGCAAAAGTATAAAATTATCTTGACTTTTATAATCTTATAAATTAGATTATAATAAGACAGGCTCTTCCTTCTCTGTAGCAATCTTGAAATATTTACATGAAACACACTAATGTACGATTAAATACAATAATCTAAGATATTTGTATTTACAATCAAATGAAACTTACTCTCTGATGATTTCGAGATGAGGGACTGTAAAACTTTCTCGCGTATTTGTTCACTGTCAGACGTACATTCTTCTTCACTTCCCAAATCTAAGCTGTCATTAGGTGCACTGCTTTGTACGTTAGAAACACTTGCTTGGTCCTGTTCAACATTATCCTTCGTTTTCACAGAAGAATCAGCTTTGGAACGACGCCGAGTACTTTTTAACTTATTTGAACTCGCTACTTCTGAATGATCCTCTTCGACTACGTCCTTACCCTCTTCAATCTTGTATGCATCCCCTGTTAAGCCTCTCACTTTCAACTGCGTAGCTGTTTTCATTAATGAAGGAAATTCATTCTCGGATACAGTCACTTCGCCCAGGTACATGTAATTAAGAAGTGCTTCTAGTTCACTATACGGCACATCTTTCAAAATTATTATAGGATATCCGTTTCCATAGTTAGAAAGTAGTTCCTGGAAATCAAAATCAAAAGAATGCATTGACCGTACATCTTATTCCAAAAAGAATGATAGCATTGATTATGACTATTGAGAGCTAAAAACTTTGTAAGTCCAACTTCGAGTATCTTCGGAAACACTAAACCAAAAGTGCCAGGTTCGAGTACCAAGCCAACCTTTGCAACTGGGAAAAATTGTGCAGATGTATTTTTCTTAAGTGCAATAAGAAACCTTGAAATATTATTAAGTGTAGAAAAAAGTAACATTCATTGTGTTATAACTACATAATGATATAGTACAGGGTTTGTATGATAAGTAATGAGACCAGGTCTGGAAACATTGTTTTATTGATCTGATCTGTACAGGGACTTAAAAGCTTTCGAAGTACTCTCCTCTTGCGTCGATGCACTTCTGCAATCGATGTTTCCACGCTGCAAACGCCCCCTGGAAGTCAGCAGCCGGCATGTCCTTTAGAAATGTGGTCACGGCTGCTTGGATGGCTGTGACGTCTGCAAAACGGGTTCCTTTCAAGCGTGGCTTCAGCTTCGGGAAGAGGAAGAAGTCGGCCGGGCTCACATCTGGGCTGTAGGGTGGTTGTGGAAGGACTTCCACCCCAATCCGGGTCAAAAAGGAGGTCACTAAGAAGGCGGTGTGGGCAGGGGCATTGTCGTGATGCAACTTCCACCGGCTAGCGATCGCCGGTCTTTTCCGCTTGACGCTCCTGTGCAGTCTCTCAAGGACTTGTTTGTAGAAGGCGGCGTTGACGGCTTGTCCTTGGGGTACAAACTCCTTGTGGACCACCCCCACATTGTCAAAAAAAACAATCAACATTGTTTTCACCTTTGACTTCGACATTCTGGCCTTCTTGGGGCGCGGGGACGCAGGAGTGTGCCACTCCGCGCTTTGACGTTTCGTTTCAGGGTCGTACTGGAACACCCACGACTCGTCACCTGTTATGACGTCATCTTCAAAGTTAGGGTCACTGTTCATGAGGTTCAACAGTTCCTGACAACAATCAACACGTCGTTGCTTTTGTTCGTCAGTCAACACTCGCGGCACCAGTTTCGCACAGATTTTTCTCATTCCCAATTGTTCCGTCACAATCTTGTGCACTGTTGTGTGGTTCATATCGAGTTCATCAGCAATCAATCTCAACGATAATCGACGGTCTGAGTTCAGGAGATCCCTCACTTTTGCCACAGTTTCGTCCGTAGTCACTGTTGTCGGGCGTCCAGCCCTCTCCAGATCCTCAACGCTTTCCCGGCCGTTCCGGAACGCACTGTGCCAACGAAACACCTGGGCTTTGGATAGGGCTTCCTCTTTGTAGGCCTCCGTGATGAGAGAAAGCGTCTGAGTAGCCGTTTTCCCCAGGCGAACGCAAAATTTGATCGCATAACGCTGTTCGATGGAACCCTCCATGTTTGTTGATTTTCCGCCGTGACAAGAATGTTCACAAGGGCTTTGTCCAAGGCTTGTCCGCGCTCCACTAAGGCTCGGAGCCAACTGACGCGCGGTGCGTTGCTTTGCTCGGACCCCCCCCCCTACATCCTCCATCACCGACAAACCCGCTCCAGCGACACGCGCGCCGCGGCGCGGCGAGTCTCATTACTTATCATACAGACCTTGTATTTCAAAACTATATACATGTAAGCACATGCTGGTTTTGTTGCCTACACTTCCATACGTAAAAATTTGCAATGAAGAGAAAGACAGCGAGCATAGTTCTTGCATCAATAGAAGAATGAAAAAGACAATGGAAGAAAAAAACATATTTGTAATGAATTTGAATATCATTGTTTTTAAATTCAGTTATATTTCTTCAGGAGGTCGGCGAAGTGTTCATGTTAGATCAGTAGAAAGCATGGGACTTCTAATCGTAAGTCGCAGGTTCGATTCCCGTTTGGTTTAAACTTTTCGGTATTTAATGATATATTCCTGAATGAAAAAAAAGATATTAAAATACATCAGTTGTGTATATATTCATATAATCATTTGAAGAGATAAGCAATTATTATGTTTAAAATATAACATCTAAGATGTGTTCAGTGTTGACAGAACGTCGGTGTACTATATGTGAATGTTAAATGCAAATTAAGTAACATCTACAATAGCAATACATAAGTGTGTGTTGTGTATTTGTCTACAGTTTTTGTCATACCGAAGTTACTTCTGAATATCCTCATTACATCATGGGATTTACCTTCTTAAAGATAATTTTATAATAGCTAAATATGAAACATTTACATCTGGTGTTTAATTAGTATAGTGCTAAAGTTGTGTGTTATAATACATGCACTTTATTCGTCTAATGCACTGATTCCCAACTTTATTTAGGTGACAGACCTTGCATACTTCACGTCCCCCACGCCTCGTCCTATTTGCTCGTTGGACATACGGGTTTTGGGCTGACCTTCTGCGACTTCAGATACAGCTTTGCATTCTCAAATCTTCACTCGTCGTCGTCGTCGTCGTCGTTGTTGTTGTTGTTGTTGTTATTATTATTATTATTGTAATAATAATAATAATAATAATAATAATAATAATAATAATAATAATAATAATAATAATAATAATACCTTATTTTCACGAATTTATATTTGTTTACAACAAGACTTCTGGATACATTATAGAGCTAATTATTAGTACTAATTTTGGTCTTTATGAAATCATAGTTCTTACTCAATAATTATTTTACGTTTTACGTTATTTCATGTAACGCCTCTTTGTTACAACATTTATAATATGTGTGAGTTAAATAACCGTATCAAAAATCGTACATTAGTATACATTCTTGGCTTTTTGTAAATCAGTTATGAACTGTTAAATGCTGCTTTTAATTTTTTTTAGTACTTTCAAATACACCGACAACCCTTTTGATAATTAAAAAAAAAAAAAAAAAAAAAAACACTAATGTAATTGTTAACAAACAGCTTTAAAAACGGAGAGTTAGAAATACATAGTATTTATTTTCAGCACTGTTGGTAACCATTAATATACGAAAAGCCTATATTACTTAGTTTGAAGTTGATTAGTGATCGAATGATAACGGACTCTTTCTTTCGTGTTTCAACAGTGTCGCTATTCTGTTTCTAAATAATAAACATAACGCAGACTGTCTATATCTGCAGTATTTGAAATATACACAAGCTAATGTTCGTTTCACTAATTTTTCAGGCCGATTTTCTGATCTGAGAAGTTTATTTTATGGTGTTCTGAATACTGTATCCACTTTGTAATTTCTCGTTTCCATCCGTGTGTGTGTAAAGTAAAATGACAGCATTCACTTCAAAGAGATTGTATAGTGAAGATTACATCAGATATAGTTTTACGATCATTGAAAAAGATGGTATTCAACTACTACAGTGTGTTGTGTGTCATGCTATCCTTAGCAATTATGCTCTCCGCCCCTTCAGGTTGAAACTACATTTGTCAACAGTACATGCAGTCCTCAAAGATAAATCTGAAGATTTTTTTTTTTATTGTAAAAAGAAACTCGCTAAAATGTATGAAGTCGGATTCCTCTGAAAATATGAGCCTTGATCTTTGATTTGCTCATTTGAGATTCTTGGGACGAGAAGACGCCGAGGTGTGCCACTTGGCACTTTGCCTCTTCGTTTCGGGATCGTACTGGAATATCCACGTTTCATCACTAGTGATAACGTTCAAAAAATGAGGATCATTTTCATACATTTCAAAATGTCTTGACAAATTTCCATTTATTGAGGTTTTTGGTCGTTGGTCATACTTTTTAGGACAAGCTTCTCGCATACTTTTCACACATACAAATCCTTGGTCACAATCTCATGGATGATACTTTTTTTTTTTTTTAAACATGTCGGCCATTAAACGAACACTTACGCGACGGTCTGTTTGCAAAAGTCCTTTCATACGAGAAACACTTTCGTCGTTTGAGAAGGTCAAATGGCGACCAGTGCGGGCTACGTTGTCGACCTCTTCATTCACGGCCTTCTGAAAACGCGTTGTGCGATCTGTAGATTTGCCTTCGTGATAAACACTAATCCCCGAAAATCTGTTAAACCACGGAAAAGTTTCCGCTGCAGACTTGCCGAGTTTCATACAAAACTTGAGCGTATAACTTTGTTCCAGTGACCGCTGCATCTCGACTTGTATAAGAGACGAAACAAGAGGTTTACGAATTCGCCCGTCCTTCACCTCCGAAAGCTCGCACGGAACTGACAAGGGAAGGCCCTACAAGTTGTCGCTCAATCTGTGTCTGGTTGCCACATACCACATCTGATAGAGCATCATGAGAAATGAAAATGAGCAAAATTTAAGGTGCTGTGGACCAGAAGGATAGGACCCACGGGACTTCAACATTTGAATATCCAGAAAATTATATCATGGCATTATGTACGTTTGAAGTAAATATCTTGAAAGCCGTTAAAGCAATCAAAACAAAAGGTGCACAATATAACGAGAACAAATATCGTATCGAAAACCACAGTGTTGCCATAGATGAAGCAGTGCTGCCAACTCAGCGTAAAAGTATTTTGTTTGGAATTGCACCATATACAAATGTGCACAGATTTAAAATGCAGTATTATCAGTAAACATAACAGTGAAGTGTAGTGGTACAGCGTTGCACAATGTTGGAGCTACGTGTGCTCAAAATGTACAATGGAGAAGTTTGATATGTGGCAACAAACGGTAATAAAGAAATGCATAAGAAAAGAGTGAGTGATATGCATTACACTTCCGTAGCCCTGGTGAATAAGCAGACAACTCGCGGAAACAAAATGTTACACGCCAGGAAAGAAACCCGTGTTTTCTAATTCTGTAAATTGCTTTTCCAGATCAGAAATTTGCTGTAGGCGTTCTATGACACCCCAAAATAAACTTTTGTGAAGTTACCTTTGTATCATCTCTAACGTAAAGGAATAGGCATTTTGGATATTCATAACTTTCATAGCTATTCATAACATTGTATTACTGTTTATTACTATATTTGCAGAGATAATTGGAAAGGAAATAACAGTGAAATATAATATAGATATTGAATAATATATTTTTGTTTTATGTTACATTTATCGTGATATGATCATTCCATAGCGGAATTATGGGTCAAACCCCGCAAGTATTTTACAATGTCAACAGTTTCAAAATTCTGTACAAATAGCGAATTCTTTTATCTGTATGAATATATTTTCTTCTTTTCTTGGGCGACTCTTGCCTCGTACACTAAGTCCCACTTTTCTTGTGTTCTCCGAAATGCATCAAAAAAGCGCCAAATTGACGGATGGCCCATTTGAAGCTCCGATTGCAGTCCACGATGAGCTGCTTCGGCTTGGTGTTCGTTCATGACTATGGTCATTGAGAACTCTTGTCATATAGATTCCACATCCTTATTGGAAACAATGTTCTTCTTCTTGTACCATGCGTTTAAATAATTTATTATAGAAAATGAAAGTGAATTATAGAAAAATTATAAATGAAGAAAATGAATTATAGAAAAAGTGCGTTTTTTTTATTTTTACACAAATTACATTTCTTTATTAAATATCGAATTCTTCGGTCTTACTTTATTAAAAAGAAATATTCTTTTAAAACTAAGCAACATACAGATATCGCGACCCGGATAGTGGAGAGTCTTTTGCAGTTCCTTCCTATTTCTTTTCAACTGGTAGAGACAAGTTGTGCATGATGTGCAGAAACTTTGCTGTGTTTGAAATGTTATTTTTTTAGTTTTTGCAAAATTATTTGTGGAAGTGTTTCGAAATTTCCAGTGCCTAAATATCCGAGTTCTAGTTATGAAATACACTATAACATATATAGGTAGGTAAACCTATTTTGGATAAAACGTTTTGCGCCCAAACGGCCGCGCCTAAACGCCTGCATTTAAATGTCATGCACCCTGTTTTATCACTATTGATGTAAGCTACACTGCAGTTAGTGCATGTTATTTGCAATTTTTGAATACAAATGTAGCAAACTGTTAACTCTTAAACGAAACTATGCTGAATTCAATACATTACATCCCACCTGGTAACAAAGTTGTGCAACTGAATTCTGTTGTTACTTTTCTTTTCTTTTTTAGATTTCTTTATAAAAGAGGATATTTAGGATTTAGATTTCTGGGCTTTCGGCATCGAAGGCCATTTAGCCCGTGTCGTACATGAGGGATGACGTCCCTCGGCGAGCACACAATCCAGGGAAAGGGAAGGAAAAACGGATTGGGGAAGGAAGGAAGCGGCCTGGGACCTATAAGTTAGGTACCACCCCGGCATTTGCCTGGTGTGAATGAGGAAAACCCAGGAAAACCTCATTCAGGGTGGCTGGCCTGAAAAAGCGAGGATATCTAGTTACCATTAAGCGCAGCTAAGACATTAATCTAGCACATTCAAATTTTGTTAAACATATAACACAGTGTTTGTATAAACGAATTATTCCCCATAAAATTAACATTGCTTTCCCTTAACAACAAAAATACAAATATAAATAATAAGAATTAAAATCAGAATAAAGCAGAATCTTACTATTAAACAATAAATGTGTTGATAAATACCTCAAAATAAGGACTGCAAGCAGATAAAACCACCTTATGGGCTTTGATCTCTCGTCCCTCAGCAGCCAAGGTGACATCTACAAGGCTCTGGTTCCTCAGTAAAGATTCAAAGGCAGTCTTCAATGCCGCATAATGACTCTCCCACTGGAAGTTGTACTCACAGAGTTTCTCCATTACGAGTTACCTGCAAGCAAATATTAATAACGCTCAGAAAAAAATATTTTCTTAATGTCTTGAACATACTTAATCAGTTAGTAAATTTCTATTTTGCTTGGTATGCCTTAACGACTAGATTCACTAGTAGTATGTGCCTGACTGTTGGAGATGTGTGTCATCGTTAGTACAAAACAAACCACCAAATTACAATTTGTCAAACAGCGTATATATATATATATATATATATATATATATATATATATATATATATATATATTTAGAGAGAGAGAGAGAGAGAGAGAGAGAGAGAGAGAGGGTGAAAAAACCTTGGAAACACCTTACAAAAGAGGTAGCCATTTCAAACACGATTTGCATCTGTATGATAAATGTCACTGTGGTCAACAGCACAACCTGTGAGGTATACAACCTAGTCAATCGAACAGATGGGTCAGTTACAGTTCAGCGACCAGTCCATGCAGGTTATCATGTCTAAGCTGACACAGTTTCAAAGAGGGGAAAATTGAAAATTGTGGGTGTGCGTATTTGTGGGAGTTTCCGTGACGAAAGCAGTGGAAATATTTGGTGTATCAAGAGGCACAGGCTCGAAGATCATGAGTGTCTATGAATGTTCCGGAAAAACCGATCCGGACGCAAGCATGTTGCGTAACAGAGACAGACGCACATTGGGAGGATTGTGACCATGCAAATCACCACAGCGGCGAAAAGTCACAGCTGAGCTGAATACAGTGCTTATAAACACTGTTAGCGTTAGAGCAAGCAGAAGAAAACTCCACAAGCAGGGTATGTATGGCAGATCGGTAATTCGCAAAACACTCGTTAACTGTTGACCATGCTGCTATATGGAGACAGTGGTGCAACGCCCATAAAAACTGGACAATTGAGCAGCATGGTCAACAGTCTGGTCGGACAAGTCTCACTTTTCATTACTTCCAACTACTGACCGAGTTTACGTGAGAAGAACGCGAACACAAGCGTACGATACAAACTGTCTGTTACCGAGAGTGAAGCATGGCGGTGATTTAGTGATAATTTGGGCAGCCATATCCTGGTATTCTGCCAGATCTATCATCACTGCATGGACACGTCACTACCAAGGACTATGTAACCATTTTGAGTGACCAGCTGCATCCCATGATGCAAACTTTGTTCCCAGATGGTAATGCCGTGTTTCAACATGACAAGAGCCCCTGTTCATACAGCTTGCATCGTCCAGGACTGATTTGATGAACACGAAGATGAAGTGTCACATCTGCCATGGCCTCCACAATCGTCAGACCTCAATATCATTAAGCCTTTGTGGTCAGTTTTCGAGACCAAGTTGCAAGCCCGTAACTTACCACCGTCGTCTCTACAACAACTTGCAGCTACTTTGGCGGAAGAATGGTACATCCCTTTGAGAACATTACGCGACCTGTATTTTTCTCTGCATCCCAAAGCTGGTCCTACTCGCTATAATAAAGGCAGTGTGTGAACTTTTTCCAGAATAAAACCTGCCGCTATTATTGACACCGAACGACACACTTTTCAGTCCCACAGAAATTATTATTATTATTCGATCTGGTCGAAAATTATGCATGGAAATTTATCTTCAAGCATGTTCTTTCGTTCTGTTCAATGCTACGTACCGACCGATATATGTATCAACTTTAGACATTATTTTAGTTAAACGAGATTTCATTAACCATATTATATACTCTCATCTTGCTACTGTTATTATGGAGAGCCTGGTGAAGGTATACTTCAGTATCAGTGGCATCTTAATAGATCAAGATTCTCGTACAGCATCAATTTTTAGGTTTAAAAACAGGAAGTAATAAATCATGACTTTTTATGTGGAAATCATTCCCTTTGCTTTTCTGACTTAAATCGATTTTTTTACATTAGCCTTCTTCTTTTTCTAATAAAAATCGTAACTGTTACAGAAATAACCAGGAAGTGGAATTCAATGAAAATGATACTTCTTTAACGGGTAAGCTTCGAAACTGAGGTTTATCTCATTATCTTTGTTCGATTTAATTTTTATTTAATTTATTGCTAGTAGCGTAGACATTTATTACTTGTAGGTATCTCGTTCAGGTTAGAATGTGCAAATAGGTCAACCAGGGATTCGTTTGAAGGTATTATTCTGGAATCCTTGTACTGATCCGACAGAACTGAGGGGGAAAAAAAGAAAAAAAAAACTGAAAACAAATTTCTGTTAGAACAGCTGGCCGCAAATTCAAATTTGAAGACAATGTTCAACCAACTAACTGCCTGGCGCTAAGCAGGGGTGCCAAAAGTAATAGTGATGAAACAGCTAAGAAGTCTGAAAATGTCAACAAATCTTGACCAAACCCTACTGAAAAACATAGACGTTCAATAATAATAATAATAATAATAATAATAATAATAATAATAATAATAATAATAATAATAATAATAATAATAATATGATGCTCTCTCATGGTTCAGTAGAAAGCGTATGCACTTTCAGTGGGTAAGGCTCGAGTTTGATTCCCTGGAAGGAAGCACACATTTTTGGTATTGACCCAGAATCGTGAAACTTTGGGGGAGCTCCTTGAATAAGAAGCAGAAAATTCCTCTAGAAAACTAGCAATAACGATGATGGGATGAGCAATATGTTGATTACTCTCTTCCCCTTTCAGTTAAAATCACCAGCTGGTTAGCCCAAGCCCATCGGGGCTTTCTGCTATGGAGATTAAGACTTTATTATTATACAAAAACAGCAGTTACTACTATTCATTTGAAATGATAAAAGCGTGTTTGCTTTCTTACGAAAACCACCCATTTCTGTTTGCTCTCGTACGTTACTAAATATCAGAGTAGTGACGTCACAAAATCTCGATGTTGTTTATTATAAGTTTTAATGAAAAGCTATGAAAATTATTCACGAATAGATGAATTTATGCAGTAGAATGTGAGCAGTTTATACTGTATATCAAAAGTAGTGGCGGGCACAAAAACAGATTTTTCGGTTTCCGGTTTTTAAGAAAACCGATTTTGCCCATCCCTAATCAAAAGACGGGCAGAAAATATGCTCAATTTTTAAAAACAGGTATCTGTTGCTTTAGAACAAACACAAAGAAATGACACAACAATAGCATATACAGATCAAATATGGAACAATATTGGAGACGACTTATATGATGTGCTTCAAGATAAAGAGCAAAGGAAGAAATGTAAAAGCTGGCACAAATAAGTTTTAACTCCGGCCCATTTCTTGGCTTACTGGTTCCAAGGCTTCAAAAGTACAGAAGAAGATAACCTTGCAGAGTTGCTTAGCAAGCAGAACTACAGCTTTGCCTAGAATACTCCCATAGATTCCGCTATGGAGTTTGCTAGATAGATAAAGCTAGTTCCTTCTTACCTACATTAGTGAAGTTTGAAGTTAAAACTAGACAATTTTCACCTGCAATGAAGTACAGTAAAGTGTGCATGCAGCTGAATCGAGAGAGTGGGAAGACTAGCTTACTGATGATAGCGTGCTGTAAACAGTTCTTCAGCTTCTACTTCTGTAACCCCTTTTGCTTCATCGGCACGAACAGAAAGATTTTTTTCTTTTATTTTCGGCGTAGTTCATTCCAAAATGAGTCACTTAGAAAGGGAAAAGACATCTAAGTTAATTTTTTCTTGTTTAAACCAATGAACAAAAGTTTTAACACACTGCCATAAATATATATCAATCTTTGTCTATTAGAGTTCATTCCTGATGTAAGGATCAGAACACATTAAGGTTGGTTTAAAGGGACAAGTTTTGCCGATAGATGGTACTACAGTTTTCGTATCTCTCCCATGCATTTTTTTTACCATTCATAAAATAAATCACGATTTCTCTTACAAATTTCAACCTGCAGACTTCAAACTTTTAGAAAAGGAACTTCATACTCTATCGAAGGCAATAATCCGTGCCGATTTTTTATTTAGAATTTTCTTCATTGTTGAAATGGATATCCAAACCTTTAACAATGGAACTGTTTCAACAATAAAGAAAATTCTAAATAAAAAATCGGCATGGATTGTTTTCCTTAATAGGTTATGAAATTCCTTCTCTAAAAATTTAAAGTCTCTACGTGAAATTTGTAAGAGAAATTGTAAATTTTCGTGAAAGGTAAAAAATACATGGGAGAGATACAAAGACTCTAGTGTCATCTATCGGCAAAACATGTCCTTTTACACTAACCTTAATGCTCAAAATTACAGGAATAGTGTATCTCACGAATTACTGGCGTTAGAGAGATGGAACTCGGCATATGAACTCTTCACTAAAAATAAGAGAACAAAGGTTTCAGCGTTTTCAAAAATTCAGCGCTCCAAAGTGGGAAAGCAGGACATTTATAAAATACTCGAACTTTCTTTTTCTTAATTTGTTTTCAGAAAGTGCTAAATGTGAGGATTTGCTTAAGTTGGAGATCTGAAATTCAGTATGTAGATAAGTTAATTTAAAATAAGTTAACATACATTTCAGGATTTCAGAAAATTCCGCTTATAAGGGGAAAGAGAGGTCTATTCTGATTATATTGAAATTCCGTTCATTTATTTGCAAAGTATCGAACATGAGGATGCTTAAGTTGAAAATGTAAAATTCAGTGTATAAAGTATTTAAGTTAAAATAAGAGAACACATGTTTCAACGTCTTCACAAATTTGCTTCTAAATGGGAAATGGGAGCCAGTTTCTTTAATATTAAAATTTCGTTTCATTTATTTACAAGGTGCTGAATATGAATATTTGCTTAAGTTGGAGATGTGAAATTTGGTTTATAAACTCCTAAATGAGAATAAGGGAATACATATTTCAGAGTTTTCGAAAATTCCGCTCCTAAAAGTGAAAATTGAGGTCCATTTTATAACATCCAAAGTTCTCCTTTATTGAGAAGGTGTTCAATGTGTGAGTTCGCTTAAGTTAAAGATGTAAAATTCAGTATATACTCATATAAAAAGAAAACATATTTCAGCGCTTCCGAAAATTCCGCTCTTCAGAGAGAGAAAACTTCGGTGAATTCTATGAAAACCAAATATTCTTTTCTTTACTGAGAAAGCATCCATCGTGAGAATTTGCTTCAGTTGGAGATGTGAAAATCAGTTTATAAACTCTTTAAATAAAAACTGAATACGCATTTCAGCGTTTCTGGACAATTCACTTTCGCAAAGGGTAGAGGAGCATCCCATTATTTATTCAGAAAATGGTTAATGCAAGAATTAACTTAAGATGGAAGTGTGAAATTCATGATATAAACTCTTTAATTTAAAATAAAAGTAACGCGTATTTCATGGTTTTCGAAAATTAAAGGGAAAGGGGGCATTATATAGGATTATATGAAAAAGTGAAAGCGATTCACTGAAAATGTTAATATCTATAGAAACGTGAGACTAGGACAGAAAACTTCTTTCCTTACGAGAGTAATGGATGAAAAAGGATTTTTTTGAAATACGTATACTTCGGGAAACAAAGGTGAAAACGCGATTCAAATGTCTCGTCCAGAATAGAGTATCGCGTAAATCCCTGAAGTTAAAGGGATGAAACTCAGCATAAAACTCATTAAAAAATAAGTGGACACGCGCTCAATATTTTCACAAATTTCCGTTTCAGGAGGAAGGAGGCATTTTTTCCCCTCCAAACTGAAAGCGATGTCCCTGTTTGTTTGTGATCGCATCACGGGAAAATAGCTGAAAACTTTGAAATTAATTTTGGAACATAGTATCTATCTCGAGCTAGGTTTCAATCACTATTTTGATTAAAGAACGTTACCTAAAAGGGGTTTCATGTCAGAGGGCGAGGACAGAAAAGCTAGTCAAAACTGTTCCGTGACAAAAGGGTCCCACGGCCAGAAAACCTGAAATTAAAGCAGGAGTGGAAATCAGAGATGCACGAGGGTATAGCCTCCCCTTAGTAAGTAGAAGTGTTTGTCCAACAGAAGGAAGCATATCAGTGGTTATTAGTAACAAAAAGAAAACGTGAATGGTGGTCTTAATTTTGTTTGGTTGCTGTTTGTTCTACAACAATCGCTATCGCTTAAGTCAGTTCTCCATGAACGTTTGCTTTCACTAGCGTCTCTCTGAGCTTGTACTCTTGAGACATAACCCAATCACACTTTATCTATCAAAGATTTTCCCCTTAGTTCTATAGTTCCATTTCTGTTCTTGGATCAAAGTATAAAAACACATATTATATGAAAAATATTCTGTTGAAAACATTTGTTTAATTTCGCTGCAAGAACATACATGTGGATCTCTATACAACAGGTTTAGTCAAAAGTATTGGGACAGAACAATAATTACTTCAATTTAGACTTGAATATTCCCGCAAATGAGAATGTGAACTCATTTTTGACACATCTGTTTATGAGACAGGGCGTTTGACATATGTATCTAATAGAAAAAAGTATCATGACAGGCCAGTAACAAACAGACACGTGGACAAAGGAAAATAAAATGTTACAGGTTGGTATTGGTGTTAAAACTGCGTTAAACGATTGTGTGTACATCATGGCAGCCAACTTCAATTCCGCTTTTTGTGAACCATGCAATGTTTTTAAATAGAAAGAGGTGGTTGTGCACATAAATTTAGGCTAGAATCTTCCTACAAACGATGATTTAAACCGATTTTTAACCGACCGCTATTCGTTTACGAGATAGCGTGTGCTGCGTTGGACATTTGTTTCTAATAGAAGAACGTATTGGGACAGGCAAGTAATAAAGAAGGCTTCATTGTGTTCTTAACGTTTCTGTTCGTTTGCTTGCATATGTAAAATATTGTGAAGTTACCACATATGTTGATAGTAAGTATAAAATATTTTAAAAGGAAGTACATTTGTGGTTAATTGTTACTTTACAACTACAAGGCAATGGAATGCTCTTAATTTGCAGTTTCGAATATTCGGTAGAGCTGAACGACTTCGTTCAAATAGTAGCGGGTGGTAACAATGTTTTGTCTGGTCAGTGTATTGTACCATGTGGAGTTAATACGGGAAAGATATAATGGTAGAATTGCTAGAAAGAAACTATGTATTATTTCTATTATACTTAATGTTCTTCATTGTGTGTTCTTGTACTTTCTTACGTGATTTTGTTCCCCGCGTTGATCTAGTGGCTTGCGCGTGCGCATTTGGTGCATTCGATCCCGGATTAGATTCCCGTTGCACCAAAAATTTAATTTCATTATCGTTCAATCTCACTTATTATCTATCTCATTGATTCTTATGTTGTAGGGCTTGTATGATGGTTCTCGGTGTAGTTTTTCTATTATTATTTCATACATTGCATATTTGAAGTTTTCATTAATTAGTGTTATCTTAACAGAGAAAGCTGGCAATGCTTTATATTTATACGCAATATAGAACAGCAGGAACTACCCGTGATTTCTAATAGCAAATAGTTCGTCGGAATATGTAAGGAATTGTTTCGAGGAATCAGTTCCTTACGAATCGAATAATTGAACGATTCAATGAATAAAATGCCTACAGTGATTAAGACTTGCTATCATTGCAAACACTGCAAATGTTTTTGAAAAGAGTTTATAGATAATTACTTAAGAATTTCTATTTTGGAAAATTCGCTGTAATAGATGATACTATGTGAATCCATGTTCAGTTTACACTTCAACTGTTTGCTTATTACCTAATGCTTGCTGATTTTAGTAGTCTATACTGTACTACGATGTATTTTCGAGTTTTACTTCTAATTCATGTGGTCTTTAAACTGAAGGCAATAAAGAACAATCTTTCGTACATTATTGTATGGAGGGATACACATATTCATGAAATATCAACTTCTCTTAGCAGGAAATGAAATCTTTCTGCCTTATACAGTGTTTCTTAAGAGAGGAGTGGCATTAATGGGTGCAGATTCACTTCAGAAGTGCTGAATACAAAGCACGAATGCTATGTAACCGAGTCAGGGCAGGAGCAGAGCAGGGGACCCAAGCGTCAGCAAAGGGGCCGTCCGTAGAGTGCAGGCGTGTCAGTGATGGTGGGTATGCGCTTAAACTGCGTATGACAACACAACTTACGTTCCAATGGAATTTTCACAAATTCCCTCTTCTTTCATGTGCACCTTTCCACTATAAACTTTTCCCTTTTATTTCACGTCCTATTTTACCGCAGTACCACGTTAAGTCATCAACTGATTCTTCTGTTTTTGCTAATGTCATATAGTCTTTGCATTTCTGATATATATTATATTACATTTGAGTAATTCACGTTCTTGCGAAAAGTTAATATGCATATGAGAAATTGAAGATTTGGATTAACTTGAAACCTAACGATTTATCATTTCCCAAGTGAGGTACTTCAAATTGCTAGCTTAATTTTCTTTGTTATCTGAACACGACAGCAGTCCCTTCTTCCATACCTTGCCACTGTTGTCGTTCTCGAACACTACCAGCACTGCAAGCATGTTGCTTCAGACTGCTCAACGGAACTAGTAGAAAGACTCTTCTGAAATCTTTCGGATACTTCGATCTTTAAGGATCACGACTTACAACACTGCCTATTGTAGTTTCCACGTTTAACAGTACTTTCTTCTGTACTTACACGTTTTAAGTACGCTGCAAGTATTATCCACATATATTTCGATTTCTTGTATGTTCCATTTCCGAAATCAAAATTCATATTTTTTCCGTAAATTTTACAAAAGTATAGCAACTTATTTTTCTTTAATTTTAGTTTAACTGCCCAGGATTATGTTCTATAAGCTGAAGGCGTTTGGTTTATTTTAGCCACACCACTCGAAATAATTGTTGAAAATTTATAATTCTTTCAATAATTTCTGTCTTCTTGTTTCCTAAATGGTTTGCGCTGGGCGTCATTAAAATATTCCTCTTGGCATGGATAAAACTCAAGGCGGCCATTAAAGAAGCAGTTGTCAAAAAATTAGGGTTACGTTTAAAAGAAGAGGTCCAGAAGCACGTAAAAAATAAAAAAATTCACACGAGAAATGGACGATGTAAGTACTTAGACCTAACATATCCAACCAAATCTCACATAACCTAACCTAAACTACCCTAATAGAAATAAGAGAAACTGTATCATTTTGTGAAAAATTATACTGGCCCCTACACCAACATAAACTGAACTGAACAGAAATTACCGAAACTGTAATATTTTTTAGAAAAAAGTTGCTGGACCCCGTCTGTTAAACATGGGTCAAAATTATGATTTTCGTGTAAATGCAGCATAAAAACTACAGTGCTAAGCTGGTGGGGCCGAGCGATAAGCGCGTCCGAAGGGAGCAGGCACGTCAGCGACGGTGAGTATACGTGTCGGTGTTGGCAGTAAAACAAGTGAGTTTTAGGAATGATATGCGTTTCAATAGCACTCGTCATAGTTTCATACTAGTAGCGCTTCACTTATAAACAAAAATATAGCTTCTGTACACTATGCAGAAATACACAGCCAATTGATAGAATGTAATGTCATCTATCATATGTACTCACTTATTTTATCCATAATAAAGCATGTGTAAAGATTTTAGACTAGTAACCGTACACTTGTAAACCTAAAACAAACCTATATTACTTTCCATTTATTTTTATAGCCTGCAAAAATTTGTTCTTTATAAATGTGTCTTTTCATCCAAAGGCAGAATCCTACCGAATTTTACCTGTAAATCTTCCAAAATGTAGTGTACCAAAATTAAACCAGCACCGCTAAAGGAGTCCAATGATTAACGTAAGAGCACGATCGTAATTTTTTTTTTTTTTTTTTTACCCTTTCACTAGGAATCGATTCCAGGACGTGTACGGAAGGCATACGCGCTAGCCGCTAAACCTCTATGATAAAGAGTTATAACGGATTAATAATACAGATACAAGTGGTAAAAGCCATGCCGAGCAATGAATTCTAACTCGCGACAAGTTCGCTATACTTCTCACCTGCAGAATTTGTAAATTTTTCGATGCCCAGTAGTTGTTTAGGGTTATGTCGGACAGATGGGGGGTTAAATTCCAAAGTTGGGCGTCCGTTTCCAGCGAAATTTTTAAAATTTCCAGGAAATATATGGATAATTTGATCGTTTGTGTGCTTTATAATATATAAGAGGCTCGAAAAATCTGTTTATTTGTTATATATAAGCGGTTATAAACATGGGACTATATGGCGAGCGGAGGGAACTACTTGGCGCAAGGTAACCGAAGAGTTACATTGTGGGAAAGAAACTAGCATTTATGTTACCAATATGGCGAATGTACAAGGGCAATGAACTAGCAGTTTTAACATTTGTGAAGGAATACATTGATAACGAACAAAATCTTTTAAAAGTTTGTGAAGATCACGGATTAATGAACCTAATAACAAATTGCAGAAAGCGTGGAAAGGAGATAACAGTGAAGAAACTTGACGAAAGCGGACGCCCAACTTCGAAATATATGCCAAACATGGGGGCCAGAATTACGTGTAGAACAGAATCCAATCAACCCCTGCGGGACTTCTTGGCAAGGTTCTAGATTACTGGTCCCCCTCCCCACTGAGCAGTAATAAATACAGAAAACAACGTGCCCTGCGGGGCTCTAACTCGCCTTAACTTGCTAACGCTCGCTCGGCCATACTGTATAAATTAAATGCGTAAACTTTAGTACAGAAAAAGGTAATAGTATACAACAGTGCCTCATGATCTGTGCGCGTGGATACTTCCTACTGTTGCACTACGTATAAAAATGATTTTATTACATTTAGAAGTAGTAAGAAGCATCCACGTGCACGTGACATGCGATATGTGTTTCAAATCCCCCACATATACTCATACACTACGTACAAGGGCACATTATTATTCTTCGCATACCATAAAACACAACGAAACGCAACGCAAACCGACGTACATTTTAATTTATATTACTCAGTAATTAAATGAAAGTCGCATTTTTACCTCATTTTCAAGTTCCTATATCTTCAATGAATAATCCTTAAAAGACTGCACTTCGTGAGTCCTCGCTAAATGATGAGGCACTCTCGTATACTATATCCCAGAAGGAAACCAACTCAGCTACTAACCTACATGGGGGACCAGTAATATAGAACCTTTCCGGCTTCTACCCCGTTTCTAGTTTTACTACTACTACTGCTACTACTACTACTACCACCACCACCACTACTACTACAGCTCCTGTCATTACTACTTGGTAATAAATTCGGCCCTCCATCAGTCCGACAAATGACTTTGTCAGTTCTCCAAACAGTGGAATATTTAAATTTAATCTGAACCTTTCGGGCAATGATATATATATATATATATATATATATATATATATATATATATATATATATATATATATATATATATATATATATATTATTCTCAATAATCTTTTGCATTTGTAGGCTCTCCTAAAGCAAACCTCCACAAATTAGAATAAGAACTATTAATCATGACTTAAACTTTATGTGCAATTTAATACTTACTTTATTAATCACATTATAAACTTAGTTTAATTCCCAACACACACAACAAATCTATTTCACTTTTATAAAAACAAAAGAATCTCAAAGTAAATATCATATATTTATTTTTCGGACTCGCTTGGCTTCGTATCCTCTTCTTCTTCTTTCTTTCTTATTTTCAAAGATAGGAGATTGCCTCAGACGGAATATTCTGATAGACTAAAATTATTGTATCGTACAATTGAAGAGGTTAAGTAAAAAGTTCTTGTGATCCAAATGTTGGTGGAGGAATGTTTCGGTTGACAGGGAGAGAGAATTCCTCCGCTTCTTTTCCTTCGGTATTTTCTTGCCTCAATGCTTTCCCGGTAGCATTTTTTTTTTATCGCGCTTGATCCTAGCCACCATTTTTAAGTTGATCACAAGAGAGCAGATAAGGTTAGATATACATTGAAATTGGACCACCCGAGTGTGACTGGAAACTAGACAGACACTGGTGCCGTAGAGAGTGAAGAAGGAGCACAAAAAGTACATAAGCTTCAGTGAGAAAAATAGAGATATAACTGGGCAGTTTAAAGCTGAAACTTTGGTGGAGAGAAATTACAAAAAGAAGAACCCAAATGCAAGCCCTGGCCAGAACCGTCACAGTGTAAATATACAGTGTGCAGTGGGAGAGGAGGAATGAAAGTGGAGAAATGATGTTCATAAGAGGCAAGGGTGGAAATATAAGGAGGGGAGTATTGAGGGAAAATGATAGTAAGGGACTATAGGAAAAAAAAACAGAATAGGGATGGAGATAGCATGGAAAAGTATATGTACGGTGGATATGTAGCAGATGCGGTGCGAGTTCAAGGTAACTATGAATTTGAAAGGGGGAAAAGAGTACGCGGGGAACGTTTAAAGGTAGTAAGAAAATATCGAAGCAAAAGAGAAGAGGGGAAAGAGTAAGTTGGAGGCAGAATTTATCCGAGAGATGCTTGAAGTAAATAGGTAAGGGTGGGACCCGAGTTTCAGTATAAAGCGCGGTGGCAGCAGTTGTGATAGGAAGATTAAGGGTACGCAGAGAGTAGAATATTGAAGGGATTGGAAGCGGTAAAAGACCGTAGAAGGAGAAGGAAGAAACCACTTACGTGAAAATGGCTAAATAATCCTGTTTATATAACAGGAGGAAGAAATGAAAATCAGTAAACCAGGTAGAGTGTATTAAACGTAGGGAGGAGGATTTTTTGATGTAAGAGTTAAAATGAGGGGTACAACATAAAAGGTCCAAGACGATTCCAAGATTTAGCGGAAAGGTAATGCCGGTAAAGGGAGGGAAGGGCTGGAGTACGCTTACGGGTGAAGACCAAAAAAGATGTTGTTCCAGTTAATTCATATGCCGTGGTCAGAACACCAATTGGAGAAATAAGTTGGAGTATAGCGAGTTGTGGAGGTAGAAGGAATATAGAAGGTGAAATCATAACAATAAGAGAGAATATGAACGGTGATATCTATTTGGGAAAGGAAAAAAGCCAGAAAGAGGTTGAATAAAAGAGGAGATAAGACAGAGCCTTGAGGAAAGGCTTGGTTTGGTAGTCCAGCAGAGAGTTGGAAACCGAGGTGAATATACAGGGTACGTTGGACCAGAAGGTTCTATATAATGCAGAGAATATTGATAAGGTCATAAAGGGGAATAGAGTCATAAGCAGGAGAGAGATCAATAAATACGACAGAAAACTGAATACGGCAGAAAGCAAGTTAAATATCGGACATGAGGAAACAGTCAGACACACTGGAACCAAGTCTGCAAGAGGTCGTATTGCTGTATAAAGGACAAGAGTTGATGGAGAAAAATTGGAGACGTTGTTTGAGATATTCAAAGACATGAGAAGAGAGAAATTGAGCAATAATGATCAGCGATACCAGGTAGTTTAGTGGGTTTGAGAATGAGAATAATGAGGTAGTCGTTCCGTGGAGGGAGAATGCGTTTGGAAGACCAAACAGTACTGTACAGGGTGAGTAAAAAACTGCTGGTACATTGGAGAAAGGCGTTGTAAGTGACGGTAGCTGATACGAGATAAGATGAGAATTCGGAGAGGGTAAAAGGGAAATATAAGGGGCTGGATGACTGTAGCGTGTAAAGAAGAGAAAGCCACAAAGGAGGGAAAAGGCACATGATCTGGGCTAATTGGGAATGACATTGGTGGGGCCAAGGAAAAGACAGAGATTTTCTAGAGGGTGAACGGCATGTCTTATTATGAACGGAGCGGTAAAAAGTCCAAATTGAATAAAGAGAGGAGCCATAGCAAAGAATAGAACAAAATTGTCTCCAGGCGGTACGACGAGTTTGCTAAAGAACACGAGTTCTGATAGCTTGGGTCTGTTGATAAGCCAGGAAGTTTGTATAGTATCAAGTGGCAAGTAGGTTTCAAGAGCTTGGCGCCTTTGGAAAATCCATTGCTGGCATTCCCGAGTCCACCATTTGGGATAATGGGAGGGAAAGGTGGAGGAGGGAAGTGGATGGGTGGGATCGAAGTGTGAATGAGACACAGCCTGCGAAATGTGATAACAGAAAGCAGTATAAAGGATTAAAGAATCGCGGAATGAAGGAGGGAACGAGATGGTCAAAACAGGAAGAATAAGCAGACCAATCAAAGGTAGGGAAATATGGACGAACTGGAATGGAGGAGGAAACAAATAAAGCAGCATGATGTAGAATGATAAAAAAAAAAAAAGTGATCACTGCCATACGGATCGTAAGAAATGTTTGATGTAAGATGGCTAGAATAAGCAAGTAAACAAAAGGTGAAATCAGGAGCGGTAGGAAGGTCATAAGGACGGACAGGCGAGTTGGTATGCCAGTATTGAGGATGGTACAGGCTATATGGGGAAGTAAATGATTAAGTGAGGATACAAGAAGATTAGTAAATGGAGAGCCTCAATATAGATGGTTACAGTTAACATCGGCACCTAATATCCAAGGAGGAAAAAGGGAAATTAAAGAGATATTGCCAAAGGTGAGAAGGGAGGTGAACATGAGGGAGAATATACAGTAAAAGTTAACCAGAGTGAGATTATTAACTGTAACTATCCAGAAAACCAGAGACGGTATGCCATCATCACTGAAAAACCAGAGGCGGTATGGCATACCACCGCATGCCGTCTCACTTCGACCACTGAGTATAGAGAAGCCTACCGAGTTTCATAGGGTGTTGTTTTCCGAGGGAAGAAGTAGAGGCAACATGTACTACAAATGGCCCAAGGTGTTGATCTTTGTAAGTTAGTATCAGTATGTGTGTAGGGCGCATTAGACTGATGCGAATTAGTAGAAGTTGAAGGCTTAGAGCTATCCATGGTGGTTTTCAGGGCCAGATAGCCAGCAAATATAGGTGCCATATTAGGCAGGGAAAAAAATAGAAAAAAAGATATGCGGGAATCACACAAGAGCACTACACAATAAGAAAATAAATGCTAGAGCAACATAGAACTAATCAATAACACAATAGCACCACTACACAAACACTACAGATCACTGAATGAAAGGTCCGAACACGATCAAGGTCCGCACTCGAATTCCCTCGTCTCCTCTTTCGAGAATATATATATATATATATATATATATATATATATCAATGTCTTGATGCTCCACGAAGATTCCATTGAGCAATTCAATTGGAAAATGGGGATCTTTCATTTAAAGATGAATTGTCCTGGATTTATCCGGGAACGAAATGAGAACGCACAATAGAAACAATTACTTCAGGTGGAACACTAACTATGACGGAGACACTATACATCACATGCTGTTATGGATAAAGACAATACTACACTGTTGTACACTTTGAGCACATAAATCGTAGTTGTTCACTGTGTAATTTTGTAACAGTTGGTGAAGAACGAGATGGTTTTAGTTAGCTAGTACGAAGGCCACTGTTACTGGGCCAATGAACAGAATGAATCAGTTTTTTAAGTATCGCATGGTAAACATGCATTAAAGAGCACTGAAATGTCAGGTGGTCGATAAGAACCTTTTTCTTCTCCACAATAACACATACGGAAGGGGTGCTGCTGTTGGTCATATTGTAGGGTAGGAGTCTGAGTACTATGAAGACGAATGAGAGAATATAAACAATGAGTTTTCTTGTCCAATTATGAGGAGGCTTCCATTTCCTTGTGGTGGGAAGAGGTTCTATTTGCCAATAAGAAATCCCAGGTCCTGATCGTTGTTGTTGGAAAGTGCGCCATTTGGTTTGGCGTTTCTGTAGCAACAGCTAGTAGCCGGATGCTGGAAGACGATCAAAGGCGTGCCGTGTTGGGTTTCAACTGCTAAGGATATCACTGGCTTCGTTCCCTGTGATGTCACAGTGGGAATGTGTATGAATTAGTGTAACCACTTGATTATTGTTGTCTAGTACACAAAGCTTTTGACAAATATTAATGTGCAGCATGTATTTGTAGATGTCCATGGGTTCTACATATTCTTTGTAGAGCACTAAGGCTATCACTACAGATGCCAGCTATAGGTAGTTTCCGTTCTAGAAAATGCAAATTGCCCAGGTTTCTGCCAGATAAATTTATGTATTCCGGGGAAGCGTGAGTCTTTGCGTGGTTGAGAGCAGGTATATATATTCCTACTCCAACAAGAGACCCTTGTTCAGCATGCTATTTGGAAGCATCTGTGTAGATTAAAATAATATTTGAGTGATGAAATTCGATGTGGTGTTCCAAATCTATCTAGTGGCGCACTATCTGATTCGACACTGATTGGATCGAAGACGTTTAGAAGATAACACCCCACCGGTTGCTCAAGTGTGGGGGTGTGTATAAAAGTTGCATAGTGCGCGGTATAACACGGTAGTTTCGGCCCTCGATATAGTTGGTTTAGCCAAGTATGAATACTAACAAATGCTCGATAAAATTAAAGTAATTGTATATTATTGGGCATCTGGTATGGAGATTGCAATTGTATAAGAGTTGTAGTTTCGATAATAATCTAATCATCAGAATCCTATCTACTAACTCAAACAGATCTCAATGATCTCGTTTGGGATGTACGGTTGTCTAATTAAGCTAAATTTTAGGTTCGAGGATCAAAGGCTGGAATCTATTACATAAATAAAAGGCATGTACCGAATTAAATCTGTCATTTTTAAATTGATGTAGTATCTTTATTACGCATTGCATAAGTTTATGTTTTACATGTATTGATAGCATGTACATTAACTTAAAAATTGAAATACTTTTCATTGTTTTATGTTGCAGGGTATAGATACAGCAATGAATGAAAGAGATTGCCGTCAACGAGTCGTTGACAACTGGCTCCAAAATCCTTGTCGCCCGTATAGCTTGATTGCGAAGGACCTGAAAATGCCGCGCAGAACTGTCCAAGCCATACTGACACAGTACAGTACGACTCAGTCGATCGAACGACAACCACACAATCGAAATCCTTACGGCCCACGTGACCCTCGACTTGACAAAAAGATCGTGAGTTCCATGAAGAATCCTAGTGCTTCGGTCAGGAATGTTTCCAGGAAGTGCAACACAAGCATCAGCATGGTGCAGAGATCGAAACAACGCGAAGGTATGAGGACATACAAAAACAGAAGGTGCCAAGAGTTTCAGAAAATCAGCGCACCGTCATCACATCACGTGCTCGCAAACTCTTTGACTACCTCGGACGCGAAAATCGCCACATCATTATGGACGACGAAACCTACGTCAAGGCCGACTTTTCAGCGCTTCCTGGCCAACAATTCTATACTGTCTCACCTGGACAGCATCTCCAACGATCCGAAACAACGGCCGCAGTGGGAAAATTCGCAGGCGATCTGCGAGTGCGGAGAAAAGAGTTCACTTTTTGTCACGAAGGGTACGGTGAACGCACAGGTCTATGTCCAAGAGTGCTTACAGAAGCGACTGCTGCCACTAATTCGAAAAAAAAAAAAAAAAAAGCACGATATCCCCACTATATTCTGGCCTGATCTCGCCCCAGCCCACTACGCCAAAGCGACGTTAGAGTTCATGAAGAACAATGGGATCGAATTTGTCAAAAAAGACATGAACAATCCTAACGTCCCACAGTGCCAGCTTATCGAGCGTTATTGGGCGCGAGTGAAAGGCGTTTTGAGGAAGACAGGTGAGGCTACGAAAACCATTCAGGAGTTTCAGCGAAAGTGGATTGCTGCTGCCAGGTCGATCAAGAAAGTGTCTGTCGAATTCCTCATGAAGGGAATCCACAAGAAGCTGCGCCATGAATACAATCCATGAACTCTTTGCATTGCTTCTTTGAGCATACTTTAAGTCAATGTACTTCCTCTCAATAAATGTAAAACAAACTTGTACAATGCGTAATAAAGGTACTACATCAATTTAAAAATGTCAGATTTAATTCGGAACATGTCTTACAAGGATACTTGTATCGTAGTTGCGACAGTGATTTCAAAGACTATTTCTCGGCAGCGGATGATGTAGTGTTTTGTAATAATGTTACTAATTCTGGAGGCTCTTGGACATGAACACCAGTCACATGAATGGCGATTTTCATAGACTCCTCGAAAATTAGTTTAAAGGCGGTACTTCTGCATAATAGCAATGAATTAGTATTAAATTCTGTGACCCACGCAGCTATTCTTCTTGCACACAATTTCTCCGCATGAAATATATCACTCAACGCCTAACCACACATCATCCACTGATCATGGACATCGTTCATACTGCAACTGACTTCGTCACTCTCCCACCTTTACATCCCACCCGTCTACGTTTTTTACTCTTTATCGTTTCACAACACCCTTGATTATCCCGATATTCCTTTCTTCGATGTCTTATATGGCGTGCTGACTAAACGCCATATTCTTTTTTACGAGATGTAAGAGCTCTTGACACAGGTGGATGAAGTGCATTTCTGTAATGTGTGATTTTGTGGGAAAATAAATTTCTTTCTGTATCAGTGACAATAATTTAAATGCCCCTCGTATGTTTTCGGTATTAGTAAGTGCAGAGAGTGAAAGAACATTACTGTGACAAGAGTAACAGAAACACGAATTAATAATTAAAAACATATCTACAAATGTTTAAACAAATATATTTACAATGAATATACAATATTGAAATAAATATACAGTGGAATGTATTGAAATTATTCATTCTTAGTCGCAACCAAGCCAGCTGTTACAGAGTACATATTATTAGCTCTTTTACAATCTCTTTTTAATAAGTTTCTCTAATTTTTTAATACGACTGGATTCGTGTTCTGGACTACTAACTCCGCTGAATGAATGCATAGGGAATACAGGATTACCAGATGCTGGTTCACCGCCTCCACCACTGTCAAGGGGTGGTGGGTTCGGAAGTTGGGATCTATACAATTCAATCAAATAGTTCTGTTCATTTCTCCGCAGCCCCTGAAAGCAAAGAGTAAAATTATATTTATTTAGATCGCTGTACAATCATATTTAATACTGAGAGGAGTAAAAACTATTCTTACCTTGCATCTTGACAGGGCTTCACCGAACCGTTGCTTAATGTCTCTTAATTCCGCTGCGCTACCAACTAAAACATGGTTATAAGTTCTGTCCATTTGTAAAAATCCTGCTTCAGTAGAAAACCTTTACAAGGGGAAAAAATAGCGAGTACTAATGCACACTGTGGCGGAAAACCGTCATAGAACAGTAGGGCGGTTCATCTTGTTGTATTTCTTCCGAAGAACCGTTGAATGTATAAAGCCAAAAAAGACGGGGGCATTACCACTAACAATTTTAAATAATGAAAGCTATTGTATAAATATATAACATTTAAGAAAAACTTTGCACTGACGCTTGTTCATTTCATCTAGGTATAATTTCGAAGAAGTGATACAATTTCTACATTTTTAATGACCCGATATAGAATTGGATTGAACGCATTTATTATTTCCTTGAAAATTTTTCTATAGTTGGTAGAGTAGCAGAATAAGACACACTGACGAAGATATCAGAGAAACAATAAAATTGTGTTTTGATTTTTATTTCCAGGATGTAAAATTAATTTTTTCTTCTCAATAGTAAAACTATACTGTAACATACTCAAAATATCTGCATTTACATGAATATGGATAAATAATGTACGCAAAGATCGAGAGTTTGTTCCTTCATGCCAACTAAGCTAAATTGCTAGGTGTTACACCCGACGTAGGGGTATGGCAAGCCAAATAGCCTTTAGCTGGGTCATGAGTAGTTAGCAGATTAGATCCCATAGTAACACTTTTGACTTCTTAGACCGGAGTTCGTTACTTTCAATAATTCAAGTAGCACTGTCTCAAGAATCTAGATCCCACCACGAATTGAGACACAAACCACGCGGCTAAACGGAGGAACGGTTCTACATGCCAAAACATGTGTAACAAAAGCAAAAAAGCAGCACGTGTACTTTTGAATCGAATGTGTGCAATACTCGTTTAATGCCAAACTATGGAAAACACATCAAACATAATAATTTATTCATGATAAAATTATTCAGTAAAAGTGCGTTACGTGAGAGATTCGCGAGAGGCGTTACATGGGGGAAGGACAGCTTTTTTTTTCTTCCTTCCAGAAAGTTATTTACGCTTAATTATGACTATTTATCGAATATTTTGAAATGCATTGTTGCGATGGATACCATTTCTCTCGTTACTACATTCATTTGATTTGCAGTTTAAAGGTTTTACAAGTGCGGGTGGTAAAATTTTGACACGCTTCTAGCTCCTTTCGTGACGTTGGATGTAACGAGCCAGCGCTCGAAGTTCGGCAATGTTATTTAACTGCATTTACATAGTAGCGTGAACATAATTAAACATAAAAGTTTCCCCAAATAATTAAGAAAATGTAACATTTGAAATGTCATATTAAAATGTGACTGTTTCAATTATTTCGTACTGAATTCCAATCAAATCGACTACCAATCCCATGTAACTTTTGCGTACTCTACAAATATTATGTAACTTCTCTGTATATAAAAAAGAAAAGGAAACTAAAATAACACCATTGAAACAAACAAACGACCAGGCAGTAAGTAACAAGAGAGGAAAATGAAGGTGTTCACACCAGGCGTAGTCTTTAATCCATTAATTGAATATGGCTGACACCTATGCAAAACGGAACGCGACCGGTGTGGCATGCAGTTCCACAGAGTGTGTCGCACAATTTTAAAATCATCTAATGATTAGATAAAATCAATTTTGAGACACTGTACCAGTCAACGCCTTCAGTGACAGCAAGAATGCTTAATACTACATAAGAGTCACTACTGCATAGAACCTTAGCCTTACACTATTATAACTTATGTTATTGTAATACAAAATCAAGTGAGTGTGTCACGAGTTCGTTGGCGTTCAGCAAAGTCTTGTCATCAGTCAAAATGTCGGGAACCACTGACCTAACCGATCGATTTGACATAGGTGCACCGCAGTCTTTATTGTTGTATCGCAATGCCAACTGTAGCTCATTGCGGAACCTGTTTGGATATTGTATTCCGCACTGTCTTAATTCATATTTGCACTGGCCTATGTTTTGTTTGCGGGTCTTTCAGCTATTGTGAAACATACAGTATGTTCTACATAGTGTACAGTATCCTTAGGGCAGTGCTATTCAACCTTTTTCTCCCGCGTATCCCTAGACACAGTCCCCATCCAATTGTGAACTCCTGAAGCTGTTGAAAAGAAATTAAATCGAAATGAACTTATTGAACTTAATACACATGTTCTGTTGATTCTAAAGGGGAACAAATACAGACCAACAAAAGGACAATCAGTGTGCCAATTGAAAGACTATTTACAGGGGGATAAAGTGCACATCCGAAAAAATAAATAAATAAATAAATAACATGGAAATTTCAAAACTTATGGGAGACATCCAGTTCTACTGAGAGGATTTTCTCCTCATCCTTCCTGATAATTCGCACACTGAGGACAATGTTAAAAATTCAAAAATTAAAAGTAACTTTAGAACCAACCTATTAATGAGATGAGTGAGCTTGTTTCCGGGACGTCAACTTCTCGATTCTTGGTCGAATCTTCGAGAGTGCGAGAATTAGAGCTGCTTCTGGATTCAAGCAATTTCTGTGCTTCGTTTTCATTAATCTTAATGCAGAGAAACCTTCTTCGCACAAATATGTTGATGGAAATGGAAGAAGTTGTGAGAAAGCACTGTCACTAATTTCATTGTACTCTTTTCGAGCATAAATCACTGACACAAAGTCACAAATTGACAAGTTATTGAATTTCATTTGCAATGAACTGTTAACAGACATATCCAACAGACTTTCTTTCAACTTCAAAGGAAGATTACAATTATTCAATGCAGAAGTGCTAAAAGGATTTGTTATCCAATCTTGTGTTTTATCTTCTTGCTTGATTTCTAGAAAGTATTTCAGGAACTTTGGAAATATTAGACGCGCGTGACGTTATGTCGAAAATCGTCCATTGAAAAGAAAAAAATCTCCAACTATGATCATTTAATAAATATTGGAAATATGCTTATTTTGCGATTACGTACCCCTAGAAACATCATCGCGTATCCCTGGTTGAATAGCACTGCTTTAGGGCTTATTGTTACGTTTCTGTAACTAAGTGCTGCACATAATATTTTGTAAAGCACAAACAATATTGTTGAAATAAACTTCTTAATTGTTACAATTTCATTTCCGTAGTAGCAACATTATTATAGCAACAGTTAATAGCATACTGGCTTATAATAGCTGATGCTTTTTTATAAGTAACACCGATAATGGTGAAGAAGACAAGACAAGACAAGTTTCAGTGCGTAACTTGACACAGCATTTCTCTTAACATTGCATTCGCGTTTAGAGAAGAAAGGATAAAACATTTTGTTTAATGACGAAGATTTAATTCTCCATCTTACAGAAAAAGAAAACTTGAAGATCTCGCTTTCAGGATCTCTTATCAAATATGTGGAAGATATGTTATATAAGTAAGTCTTAGTTTATAATTTTAGTAAATGTATACGGAAAAATAGCCCAAATGTAGTGAGGTTATTCTGTCCTATTCTGCTATTTTTCATTGTGATTAGACCGAAACAGAAAGGAAATACTTAACACAACTTATTGTAATATATAAACAGATAGCAAGTAGAAAATGGAAGAGAAGTTGTTAGTAGAATTTGCTTCACATTATTAGTTATTCACTCGGTAAATTTATTATTATTATTATTATTATTATTATTATTATTATTATTATTATTATTATTATTATTATTATTATTATTTATTATTATTATTATTATTATTATTATTATTATTATTATTATTTATTATTATTATTATTATTATTATTTGACATTCATTTTCTGAGTTGGATTTATGTTACAAAGCTATGTAACACTGAAGAATGATTAACGGTAGCAAGAATTGGTCTCATTCACGTTTGCTAAGCAAGTAATAGTCATTGGTAGTGGTGCCGTTATTCTCACTTTCCTCCTCCTAGGATATAATTGCATTCGGTCCTGTTTATATTAACTGGAAAAATTCATACTTCTTATTTTTGGGCTGCCACTTATTATTTCTTTACTTGTGCTGAATACTTTGTTAAATAGTAATGCTATGTTTTAGTGAAACGATCCATTCTGCTTCTCACTATTTTCAACCCTAAACTATAGGAGTATGTCTTTGATCTCCAACAAGAAACCTGAGTGTGTTTGAAAAATATTCAGTAAAATATGTTATATAAAACTGGGGAAAAGGTTATATATTATTCGCCCATTTCAACTACAAACAATTAAGGCGATTGGAAATTCTGAGAAAAATTGACCATATTTGACAAAATTGCATTTTTCTTTTAACACAAGTTACCATAGAATTTTTATTTAAATCTTCAGGAGAGGTTAACTGAGTTCTGATACTTGATTGACTTAATTGCAAGAGTGGGAATTTTGTGAAAACCTCAATAAAGACATGGATCTGTTACAATTTCATATTTAAGACAGTTATCATAGAACATTTTTTAAAAAAAAATTTTTTGGGGGGGGAGAAGGAAGGGGTCCACTATCTCGTACTTGATTGCTTTTAAATCCTGGTACTGAAAATGTTTATGAATTCCCAATAGGTATACGCCACATTCCATGAAAATCTAACCTTTTTATGAAATATAACTTGAAACTTGATCTTATATATATACATATACGAGGGGCAGTCAAAATTTCCCGGAATTCTGTTGCAGCTTTTTATTGCCACAATACAAATACACATTTACCGAAAAAGTTTTATATAAGTTCTTGGAAAACTCTTTAAAAAATCGGGAGCGGAACCTCTACATTATTCTTTACTGATTTCACCTCCATGCAGAGTTGGCAAAAACCATGGTTTTTATTGAAAAAAACAAAAAACCTGTTTTTTTTTTTGTTTAAACCCGGTTTTTTGGTTTAAACCAGGTTTTTTGGTTTAAATAATTTGCTCTATGTATTTATATCACATATAGAAAGAAATCAGTTTGCTTCGCCTTGGTGTTATAATGCAACAACCGGGTTATGCCGGAAGGTGTCACATAAAGTGGAATCTAAACCGCTTCTCGGTTTACATCCGAGAGAAATTGTCCTCCTCTTGAACTCGAAACCGGTGCTCACAAATGCTATACGTCTGTCGACTCACTCACGAAGGACTCCTGATAAAAATACGTTGTACTGATCTTTATATACTTTTTAGTATAATTATCAAGAGTCATTTCAGAATGACAAAAAGATAAACAGTTGCACAAGTGAAACCATTATACTGAATTACATATGGATAATTTCAAAATACTGCAGAGTACAGAAGAGCTAATTTAGTCCAAGTTAAAGAAATACAACGACTTAATTTGCATATCAGTATGAAAAGTGAATAAAAATACCATGAGTACACTTTGGCTCTGACCCATTTATACATAAATGGATACCAAAGATACTTCTGATTTTAATAAATCCCTCTCGTGGTGTTTGTATGACAACTCCCCCCCTCCTAAAAACAGTACGGCATATCGATGTATTTTATCAATAGTAAACATTATTAAAACGAAACAATATTTAGAATTTTTCTTTGATTGCAACTGCATAACAATAATAAGAAACTATAAAAAAGTCACATTCATAAACTTATTAAAAAGAAAAAAGTTGCTTACAAGTATAATATCTTTGAGTAATGAATGGGGAATTTAGGTCTGAATATAATACGAATAATTATATGGGAGTGAAACGTGATAACTCACAAATGTGTGTTCAAGATTTTACGAACACTTACACTTTTACGAACATTTTTTGCTTTTTGATTTTAACTTTTTTTTTTCTTTTTTTTTTTTGAAAACACCAGCTGGTTTAAACCCTGCCTCCATGCAAAGCGAATGTTGTAAAGCCTTGAAAATGTACGACATACTACACTAAAATCGAGGAGTTGTAAGGCAAATCATCGAGGAAAATATTTTTAAATTGAATGGGGAGGGAGTAATCCATACAACATGAGGGCGCTGAATTTACTGCTCATTCTTCACTGATTTTAATCTCACGCACTGGGGATTACGGGAAAGACACAAATAAAATACATATTGCATTGTATTAGAACCGAATGGATTGTAGAAAATGTATCGTTGAACAATAGAAGAAATACAGGAAGCGGGGAACTAGGAGCAGGGCCGGCCTTAGGTAGTGCGGGGCCCGAGTGGACATTTTGCGGGGCCCCAGGTTTACAACTAACTTGAAGCAATATATATATATATATATATATATTGCGCTCTTGCTGCTGGTCTAGTGGTTAGCGCGTGCGCTTGTGATATACATAGTCTCGAGCCCGATCTCGATTCCCGGTAGCAGAGAATACAAAATTTAATTTCATAATCACTCTTTTTCATAAATCATCTGTGTCCTAAGAGCAAATCCTGGGACGTCAAATAAAAAAAAAAAAAAAAAAAAAAAAAGAAAGAAAGAAAGAAAGAAAAAATAAGTTTCATTTCATTTCAAAAGCTTAATAGAGCTTCAAATTGCCTTAACTGCTGACAGGAGTAAATGCAATTTGAAATATAAAATAAAAGGTGTTTATGAAGATAAATTCTAAGTTTTAATGAAAGAAATACATGTATGTGATACTAAAATTGCAAACTCATCATTTACAAACCTACGAGTATATCGTTATTACGTATTCATTTACAGGGTGTTCCGGGAAAAGCCGACAAACTTCGTACGAATGAACAATTCCAGTAGTTATTTTTAATTAGCTCTCTCTCCGTAATTAAGCGTTTCCAACCAAAGCAAAAGAAAAACATTTTTCTTGTATTGAGATCCTGAACACACATGATAAGTTTGTCAGTTTATTAACGGAACACTCTGCATGTTTACTTATTAGCTTAATTAAGAAAAATGATTAACGGCAAAGAGTTACGAAACATTTTTCTGTTTCTATGTTGTGGAGTCCTCTTTCAGGAGGAACTACCGTAATCTCTCGTCATGGATAGGTCCCACTTTCCTTTATAACATTTTTTCATTTGCAAAATATTCTGGTGAAAACGCTCACCCTGTTCATTGTTTATAGCAGCTAATTTTTCAGAGAAATAACTCCAATGGAAATGCAGACAGTGAATGAATTTTAAAACACATAGTTTACCCTTTTGCCTCGCAATATTTCAAGAAAGTTTTGTACCAGTATTTCATAGTTTTCTTCCCTTACAAGTAAGTAAACCTATCGATGTCAAAATCTAATTTCTTGACCAAACTTGGCAGAAAAGTGTGGAATATCAAGAAACGAGCATAAGCAAAATTTAAAATGCTTCCGTCCATAAAGACGGCCGCAGTGGCCGAAAACCTGATTGATCAGAATAATCCATAACAATATGTTTCAAGTTTGAAAATGTCATTTTATTTATAAAACGGGTAAAGCAATGAAAAAGAAACACACATTAACTGACACCGTCAGGAAGTAGACATCTATTTGAGGGTATGCTTATTATGGACGCCATCTTGAAGTCGGCATCTTTTATCTCGCTTTACTTTTTTCTTTAAATAGGAAGTGGGCCACGTAATATATCAAATTGGGCTAGAATTTTACGAGAAATACAGTAGTGAAATCTATGCTTCCATAAGTTTATATTTGTAAGAAATTCGTTGGTTTAAAGATTTCTTAACAACTGTATCTTTTTGAAAATAATTCAAGTCAGGAAAACTTAATGCACAGTAGCGAGGACATCGTAGGTACTACTTATGAAAGGCATAATCGGCTTGAAATGGTTATCGACTGCAGACAAAGTGGAATGGTGATGAGACGATCACAAACCTTAAGGAACTGATAGAAGAAGGATAACATTCTTTCCATTGGATTATTCGAGTTAGAAGACAAACCTTCATAAGCAGCCACCTCTTCAGTACGCGCCAGTATACATTGGTCTTCCTGACCTGATTTAAAAAAAAAAAAAATACTCCACGGGATTTTTTTGCAGGAAAGGGCAAAGTATACTCTCTGGTTTTGATTTATTTGATTTTGAGTTTCACGTCCCGTTCAGCAGCGAGGCTATAAGAGACGTGGACCTACCGATTAACGTGGAATCCGAAACACATGAGCTCCCGCCGGGAATCGAACCCGGGTCTCCCACGCCAAACGCGCGTACTCTAATCGCTTATATCCCCTGGTTTTGTGTTTTTAATATAGCTATAATAAGAGAAAGGATATGCAAAGAAGTCGCACTAAGGCTGATTTATTTGATACCATCTCGGTATTCACGGTAGTATCACATGACATAATTAGTAAAAACACCAGGAACTTTTACTTAGTGGAGTGTTCAAAATAAAAGAGGGTGTGCATCCAGAATAACGATATACAGTTTTATACAAACTCAAAGAAAACAATATTTTTACTCCCAGGGGTGTGTGTAAGGAAATTTGGGGAAGTGTTAGTGGTGTACAGAATACTCCCTGGATATAATATCTATTTTTACAACAGAAGTTGTAAACTAAAAAACATAAACTACTGCCGTATTAAATTCAGGAAATATTTGCCTGTGCTCTGAAATTTAATACAAACTATTCATTTACTTGTTAGGGGGAGGCCATACCCTCCCTTGTGGAATCCATGGATGCAATATGATATGTGTACTTGACAGCCGAGAATAGCAGAACCATCTTAACGGTACCATAGGCACTTGGTCGGGGCAACGCAAGCATTGATGGTCCCACCAACAGAATGGCATGTATTAATTACATGTATTAGAAGCAAATTTAGTCATAGCAGGGCGCGGTCACACAGCAATTTAAAGCGCCCTGGTCATAGGGATCACAACTCACTAGTTTGCTCTGAGACCTAATATGCTGTTAAAACAGCACCGGAGAATAGATGACTGAAGAGTAGTGTAGACGGCACTAGCGCGGGACCCCCTTATGCGCGAGGGCCGATTGGGAGCAATCGGTCCAATCGGCTTAAGGCCGGCCCTGACTAGGAGGGTAAATCCACTACTTTTTTTTTTACTAATTGTAACTCCCTGCTAGAGGATAATCGAGAAGACTGAAAGAAAAGTACGAAATATTACGCCTTTTTGAATTCTTTTCAACAAAAAAATATCATGAAATACATTATTAAAATTAAGGAAAGGGGAATTCACTCTCTCATTCTTGGAAGATTTTAACCTCAAGCTGAGGAATATTCACAATTACTTGAAGAAAATATGTTCTGTTGTAATCAAAAATTTTTTACGTGGTTTATATTGCAAAGTTGTCTTCCATATTTATGTATAAATTTGCAACATAGGGTGGATTTCACCGCTTTTTACTTGATGGATTGCAATCTCAAATTATAAGGTTATTTTTATTTCAGCAAGTGGAAGGACAGCAGTTTCATCAAAATCAAATAAGTTTTACGAAAGTTATAGTGGAACAGACAGACGGATACATAATGCATACATACATACACACATGAATGCATGCATACATACATACATATATTCATGCATACACACATACATGCATGAATATATACATGCTTGCATATATACATGAATGCATACGTACAGCCACTTACATAAATACCTGAACCCCTGACTGTTATAATTCCATTACTTGGGGTCCAGGTCATTTGCATCAGAGAACGCCCAGACAGATGCAACCCAACATACACGTAACTTTTCTCGGCACTGGCAGCAGTTGCTAGCACTGAGTTAAGTCTTTATGCAAGTAAAATTGTGAGTAGATGACGCACGAAACATTTCTCTATTCTGAGATCAATCTCTCTGGTTCAGAACGTTTGTCCAATGAACATCATATGTTAATCTCAATATTGCTCAATATGTTAATCTCAATATGTAATGTATTATTTCATTATAATATACTGTATATTCAAAGAAATAAAAACAATGATCACACATGAATCAGAAAATGCTTGAAAATAGACGAAAATATCAAATCTAGTACAACTGCTGGAAATAAGTTTGTAAATAACTTTCTCCATTGACAAACCTTCTCCAATTCTCCTTATTCCAACACCTTTTTCTTTCTAGGGAAGAGAAGATCTCGCTTGTCACACTGAGTATGCATTGAAATTGAAATTGAAACAATAGAAACACTTGAAAAAGTTTCAGCCTGGCCGGGATTCGAACCCGGGTTCAGAGAATGGAAGTTCAATGCGCTAACCACTCACCTACCGCGCCACTTAACCTTCCACCCAAACTAATACCTAGTTAAAATCATTTCAGGGAAAAATATGAATAAGATGCTAATGCTTGTGTGTGTGTCTTAATGACTTATTCGAGATTTCCTTGTTCAACTCAAAAAAAAGTTATGTACACGTTTCTCAATGAGGAAAATATTACGAAACGTTCTTCAAGTTGAGGTTACGTCATCGGTTGCAGGGATGGTCCCGGTTTACATTACATTTCGTCTTTACCATAACTTCTAATTTCCAAAGAAGAAAAGATGACAGAAATTATTTTTACATTGTTTGAATTGTATCAACATGTGTCGAAATAGACAGTTCTATGTTTTGTTCCATAGCTACTAGTTTATTTTCTTATATTGATATGAGGAATTTGTGGCAAATTGAGCCGGTAGCACTAACCGAGTAATCTCGGGCGTTCGGCTTCTGATCATGAGGCGCAATCCACTAGCGGTTCGAATTCAAGGTCGCAAGGTCGGAATTTTAACTGTCCTCAGTATTTCTGTGTTCGTGTTCTTGTAGTGTTTGGAATGGAATACGGACAAAATTTCGCGGGCCAAAACCTTGCGTGGCCAAAACCTCGCCGCCCAAAATTTTACGAGCTAAAATCTCGCTTGGTCAAAACCTCGCCGTCCAAAACCTCACGAACGAAAATCTCACTTGGGTAAAACCTTGCGGAATGAAACCTTTCCTTAAAGTTTACCAAATGAATTTACTTTCCAGACAGTTACGAATGAATGACGTACAGTTACGATACGGATGACGTAATTTTGTATTGTTGGCATTTCACCTGTGAAGGAAGTCGTCTCAACTCTTAGACCCAGAGAAATTGAATATTTTTCATGTTAGTATACATCAGAACTATCAATATTGCGAATTATAAAAATTTCCTGGATTGCCACAGCCGGAATCGAACCCGCGTCCCCAACATTATGAAACTAACGCTTAAGCCACTATTCTAAGACATCACTGTTTTGGGAGACGGAAAAAACTGGGTGTGCACTGAATTAAGTAATTACACATTTTCACGATTCTAGTGTAACCATGCTGAAACTTTCTGATTTCAGACATGATAAAATAGTAGATTATTATGCAGAAACAATAGTTCAGAGAAGTCAACTTTAAATTGACAACTCATATGTACGGAGGCGCTGCCGTATGCTCTCGCCTCGGGCCCTGATTTTTCACGGCATGTCATTCGACAGATACTCATATTGATTGGAATCTGGTGTTTCAGGGCACTGGATTATTTTTTTTTAAGTTAACTAATTTAACGCACCTTCCTCAATATCTTGTTTCCTATTTTTACGCGTTTTACTCACTTTTACAGTTTTTCCACTAACTCTTTAAGAACAGGGACAAAAACACAGAAACACTGATGAAAGTAAAAATCACAAACACTATTCGCGCGTTCTTCTCTTGCCTGAAGCAAAACAATAAAATATGGTGAACATGCAATTTTTGGTCTTTTATCTTCTGTGTTGTCAAATTCATCAGAGTTGGAGTGTTTCAGTGGGTAAAATGTATCTAGTTTTCTGAGTGGGTCGTGGGTCAACAGCATGTGACCCACTGCGACCCATCACACCGTGACCCACGGCGACCCACCGTGATTCATCACTCACTATGACCCACTGTGACCCACCGACCCACTCTGTTCACTGCATTGTAGACAGCATCTTCTGAACAGCATATTTTTTTCACTCTCGACCCTAGCCACAGAAACTAAAAACACGTTTCTGATTGGTTGCAGCTTGTGATTGTCCAAACCTTCTGGTGTATGTATTGTGTATTATAGTAGTAATAAAAGAAAATTGTCACTGTTGGAACTGAAGAAAAAGAAAATTGAAGAAGCAGTTCAGGTTAAATTTATATCATGGCACTTAAGGTGGAACAAAACGAGCCCTGCGGGGCTTCCAACCCGCTCCTCCTCCTACTACTACTACTTATACTGTGGATTCGTATAGCAAAACTGCACACGTAACGGAATAATTTTTTAAGTATTATTTTCGTCTTATTTAATGAAAAATGTGTTTTGAAAATTTTAAAAATAAAATATAAAAATAAAATACTTTCTTTGGCCCGGGTTTGAACCCACACCAAAAGCAATTATAACTAGTAGCCCATTACGCTAGTACACTCGGCCACGAAGACCGCCAGCAACAGACGCTTGGTTTTTGCTATATTTATGCTACTCCAACTTACCAGAACCGCGTGTTTAGCTCCTGTGAGTAGGGTCGAGCGTGATTTAAAAACATGTTTCTGAACACTGGTCAATTTGTCCACGTTTTACTTTCAAGTCCTTCATTTTTCTTTTTCACTTATTTCTGTTTACTTACCTGAGATGAGTATCTCTAAGTGAAAAAAGAACTTGAAGCATTTTTGGATATTGATATTTGTAATTGTAATCGTAATATATCTTATACTTCTATTTGGCTTTCGAGACACACAGCCTGTGAGTTTTAGAGGAGCTAACTACTGGAAAAAAATACACTTTTGAATCACTTTAATATTTAAATTATTGTATAAAAAATTGAATCTTACTATGTGTGCCTAATCATCACGGTCAAATTGCAGTAAAATAAAATGGCTTTTGGTATATAGTTAGGCCTTAATCCAAACTGTGATGTTATAATATTGCGTTCATTATAATAATATCCCAAGGGATAGCGGGGATCCGAATATTTGCGAAAAAAATTGAGTATCTCACAAGCCGTTAAACTTACGGAGCTGAAATTCAGTTATTAACTCTTTATTGAAAATGAACAGTACGTCTCCTAGCATTTTTTAACATTCTCCTTTATGGGGAGGGGAGCACTTTCTACATATGGTAGATAGTTAGTTTGTAAAAATAATCGAAAACGATCGATATTAGTTGAGAAAGAAATTGAGAAAGAAGAAATACAGCTGGGTTCGATTCCCGGCGGGAGCTGATGTGATTCGAATTCACGTTAATCCGTAGGTCCACGTCTCATATACCCTCAGTGCTGAAAGGGACGTTAAATTCAAAATCAACTCAACTCAAAAAAAAAAAAAAAAATACAATGCTTCACCTCATATATTCATATATGCTTACCATGCGCTTTATAATAAATGCTGAAGCTTGTTTATTATATGGAGTGCTTAGAGCACAGGGCAATCAACCCATAAAGTTGTGAGAAAAACAGATATAAAATTTGTAATGTAAGCTTCTGTATGTTGATTTACTTACCTTGATTTGGGACTTTCAAATTTCATTCGTTTTTCCACTGAAAAGTATCGATAATTCAACAAGGAAATACTGAGACCATGATAATTTAATTGAAATTCATCGTAATTTTGTCCATGACAAACAATTTACCATTTTATATCGTAAAGGTGAGATCCATCGTTATTGTAACAGAGCGGTGCTTGAGCGATTGACCGTAGAAATTCAAACTCCGATTAGTTAGAATTTGACAACTTGGGTTTTATTACAAGTATAAACTCTTTAGTCGGTAGAGAAGAGGCAGTAGATCATGTGTCAGAGTTGATGACGATGTGTTTTGGTGGGTCAGTGGTTCATGGTAGGTGGTGGTCGGCGTAGGTCATGGTGGGTTGTGGGTCACTGTGGGTGGTGGATCAGTGGGTCGTGGGTCGTTTTCATTGACCCACGCCATCTCTGGTCAAATCTGTAAAACCAAACCAAACAAAAAGCAATATTAATACACAAAACGCTCAACATCTTAGCTATTCGTGACATAATCATTGCATGATCCGAATAACACTAATAGATCCACAAATCATCATTTGTCATATTTTACCGAAATACGTGATGAGTTTTCCGACAACCTGATACTTTAAATGTTGTTAATATGTAAAGCTCATTGATCTCATCACTTATTCATTTACTCTCTTATGATCATCAAAACCTTTAGGGTACTTGACGTAGATATAGAAACGTGAAATGCAGTATCCAGGCTTCGTGTAGCGTGTAAGTAAACAAATAAAAAGCAACAAGATAATATTTCTTCGTCCAAACCTCCTACAATGAAGTGTGTTATTTATTCAACAAAAAGACTTGAAATCCAATCAGAAAATTCATAAAATATGAAATATGTAGCCAAGTCTCGACTTTTCAATATAATAATAATAATAATAATAATAATAATAATAATAATAATAATAATAATAATAATAATAATAATAATAATAATAATAAAGGAATAACAATTACAAAATCAATTACGTAAACAATACCTTCCAATTAAGAAAAAAATTGTCACGACGGGATTCGAACCCATGTCTCTGCCATACGAGTTTCGTGATTTACCAATCTACCACAAATTCCTCATACAAAGATAAAACAGTAAAGTAGTAGTTACGGAAAATAAAAATAGAACTTTCTTTTTCTACACGTGTGATTCAATTCAAACAATGCGAAAATAATGTCTGCCGGCTTGCATTTTCGCGGATTTCAAGAATTTCAGATATCCTCTGATTTTATTGGCCGATGCAGATAGGACATCCAGAGTCATGACCTACATATAGCGGAAAGTAAATCGGCCCTCGTAGCCGAGTATGTTAGCGCAACATCTTATAATAAAAATAGTTTTTCGCGTGGGTTCAAACCCTGCCCAAGGATTTTTAATTTAGTTTTTAAATTTTCATAGCACTTTTTTCATTAAAATAGGATTAAAAATAATACTCAAAGATTTACCGATTACTTTTTAAAATTTTCGTAACACTTTTTTTTCATTAAAATAAGCTTGCAGTTTTACTATATGAGTCCATAGTAAAAGTAATAATAATAATAATAATAATAATAATAATAATAATAATAATAATAATAATAATAATAATAATAATAATAAGAGGAGGAGGAGGCGGAGGAACGGGTTAGAAGCCCAGCAGGGGTTGGTTAGGTTTTGTTCTCTTGCCCAAATCTTTCTGGACATTTTACATGACCAACTTCAAACAGCTGGCTAAGGTAGCGCGTGAATACTGAATCTCTTGGGATCGGCGTAAATGCTGCCGGCTTCTCTTCTTTGGAAATTTGGAAGTTACAATGAGGAAGAATAGTAGTAATGTAAATCGGGAGCAGCTAAAAACGATGAGGTACCCTCAACTTGAAGAACATTTCGTAATATTTTCCTCATTGACGAAGGTATAACTTGTTTTCCTCGTATAACTTGTTTTCGAGTTAAACAAGGAAATCTCGAGTAAGTCATTGTGCAACTCACAAGGAACATCTTTTTATACGAGCATTAGTATTTTGTACAGCCTTACATGCAACGATATTAACTAGCTAATAGTTTAGATAAAAGTTGAAGTGACGCGGTAGGTAAGTGATTAGCGTATTCAACTTCTATTCGTCGGTCCCGGGTTCGAATCCCGGCCAGGTTGAAACTTTTTCAAATGTTTCAATTTCAATTTCAATACATTCTCAGTGTGACAAGCAAGATCTTCTCTCCTCCAGAAAGAAAAAGATGTTGGAATAAGGAGAACTGGAGGTCTCTTAATGGAGGCAATCATTTACAAACTTATTTCCAACAGTTGTTTTAAATTTGATATTTTCAGCTACTTTCAAGCATTTCCTTATTTATGCGAGGTCAATATTTTATTTTCTAAACATACAGTATATAAAGAAATAATATATTACATACACAGCAATATTGAGATTAATATATGATGTTCTTTGGAAAACACGATCTAAACCACAGAGATTCATCTTAGAATGGAGAACTGTTTCGTTAGTCGCCTACTTTACAATTTTACCTGCATAAACACGTGGATCAGGGCTACCAACTGCTGTACATACATGCATCAGTGCTGAGAAAAGCTACGCGTAAGTTGGGTTGCATCTGTCTAGGCGTTCTCACAACTGCAAATGGCCTGGACCCCAAGTAATGGAATTATAACAGTCAGGGGTCCAGGTACTTAAGTAAGTAGCTGTACATACATGTATACATACATACACATACATACATACTTGCATATGCATACAGACATACATGTATGCATAGATAGATACATACATGCATATATATATATATACTGTATATACAGGGTGCGGAAAAAGTCCCGGAACGGTCCAATACCTCGCGAAGTATAAAGATCAGCAAAACAAAAATAACACGTGTTAAATTGGTTTTAAAAATCTATCCAACGATACCAAACGCAACCCCATATCCCCTACCCCTTCGGGTCTACGAGAGGTAACTTTAAAATTTTAAATGGGAACACCTATTTCTTATTGCATATTTGGATTCTCCAGAAGTGATAGTAATTTGACCCAAAATTGAAAACAGTGTCTTCGCAGATAGCGCTTGAATCGACACACAATAAAAGGTGGTGCACCAAAACGTTATGAAAATACTAACTGTCAGTTCCGTGCTCTGTGGCCGTACGGTTAGCATACGGGCTTACGAAGTCAGAGGTTGTGAATTCGATCCGCGTTCAAGGCAATCTTCTTTCTTTTATTTCCCCAAATAAATTCCATATGTTTTAACTTTAATTAACACTTTTTTGAAGTTACATAGAATACAAATTTCGATGATTGTTTTGCAAACTAGCTTAATGAAGTAGTTCTTAGTAATAGGGTTACTTACAATAAAAATAAACCATTTTTTTCGCCATTTGTATTTTCTTATAAATATGGACAAGTACATAATTTTTTTTTATTGAAGTTCAAATATATGAATTCATTATTTGGGTGTAAAAGATCACATAAAAATGTTACTCTGCGCGGGAATCGATCTCAGGACCACAGTCCAGTACGCTAACCGCATGGCCACAAAGTACGATGCCGAGATACCACATTTTCATAATGTTTTGCGTTCCTTTTTTTGTGTGTGTGTCGATTCAAGTGCGATCCGTGAAGGCACTGTTTTCAATTTTGGGTCAAATCACTGTCACTTTTTCTGGAGAATCGAAATGTGCAATAAAACATTGGGGTTTCCATTTAAAATGTTAAAGTTACCCCTCGTACACCCGAAGGGGGTGGGGATAGGGAGTTGTGTTTAATATCATTGGATAGCTTTTTCAAAATTATTTAACACGTGTTATTTTTGTTTTGCTGATCTTTACACTTCGCGAGATATTGGATCATTCCGGGACTTTTTCCGCAACCTGTATACATACGTACATACATACATCCATGAATACATACATACAAATATCTATCCATCCATAGATGCATCATAGATACATGCATATATGCATGCAAACATACACATACGTATATGCATACATACATACATACATACATACATACATGCATGCATACATACGTACATGCATACATACATACATACACGCACACATACATACATACATGCATGCATACGTACATACATGTATACATACTTGCATATAGCCTATGCATGCAGACATACATGCATACATACATACATACATATGTGCATATATACATGCATGCATCCATCCATACATACATGTATATGTGAATGCATACATACATATGTGAATACATACATGCATATATGCATTCATACATACATGCATACTACATACATGGATACATACATGCACGCATACTACACACATGCATAAATACATACATGAATACGTACGTACATGTATACATATCTGCATATATGCATGCAGACATACATGCATGCATACATAGATACATGCATATATACATACATACATACATGCATACACACAACATGAATACATGCATATATGTTTGCATACGTACATACATACATACAGATACACACATGCATACATACATACATGCATACATACACGTATCCATGCATACATACATACAGAGATACATACATGCATACATGTATGCATACATACATACAGAGATACATACATGCATACATGTATGCATACATACATACAGAGATACATACATGCATACATGTATGCATACATACATACATATATACATGCATATTTGATAGTAGTCGCGACTCAAAAATTTTTGGAACGAGTACTGCACCTCATATCATCTTTATTTCCTCATTCATTCAATTATAATCGTATTAAGTGTAAGTTACAATTCAAAGTTAACTAATTCTATTGCTGTACGTAATAGTATAGTTTTACCTTCATATCCAGCACTTTTTGAAATTCTGTAGGATCTGTTTCTGGGAGCAACTTCACATACTGCTCTACAAAAGCTTTAGCTGGATCGGTAGGCGCCATCACAACCTTCAATATCATTTCAGCTTTTGTCATACCTTTTACGACGATCTTTGTGTACCTTTGAAAAATAGAGCACAAATTACTACTGTTATTTTAGAAACGTGTTGTATATGTTAGTAGATGCATATATATTTAAGTGTGTATATAAAATCGTAAGCTATGAATTTAAAAGTATTCTGTTTTGCTTCAGGTTGGTGTTAAAGATTTATTTACTATTTTTTTTAACTAACTCAATCATGAATAATTTGAAATACTTCTTTTTATATCACATTCTCACTTTCATTTATTGTGTTAATTATAAATGTATTTTTAAATTATATAGTAATTCATCCTATATAAGCTTTCTGTTACTGAAACTAGATTTCTTAATGAAGGAATTAAATAATTAAAGAAGCTGAGTGAGTGTATCTGAATGACAATATAAAAACAAATTCTATATGAAGTTCACTTTCTTTATCTAAATTCCATATTGTAAAACAAAGATTTCGCACATGACTTAAATTATAAAAATTAACCTTGCTTTGCTATGAATAGCAGAAGGAGTCGAAGCTAGCAAGTAATGAAACGGGAAAACTGTTTCAGGGCTCATAGTGGTCTGGTTTCTTGTAAATAGTTGAAAAGTGACCAAAAACACACGAAAAAATGACCAAAAGCACACGAAAAGTGACCAAAATCCCATCATGCCCCTTTTTTTCTTTGTCAATTTCTCCATCAACTCTTTCTTTGTTTGTCGTTTTATTTCATCTTTTCTTCTTTACTTTTTTTTTGAGCTTCCTCCTTTCTTAGGTTTTTTTCAGTATGCTTTGTAGTTACGGTAAGCAGACTTAGCAGATGTTAACAATATACACATTTATGAATTTATGAAATTTCTTCCTTGTAATGAGGGGTATTACAATATCCCCTCATCTTAATTACAAACAACGCCATGTGCTTCAGTACAAGTACCACCATGCAGACGACGGACACAGTCTCCAATGAAATACGAGAACATGAAGAGTCACGAATAGGACCCCTTCAACATCTCCACAGGCTCCGCCTCCAAAACTGGCACAGCAGCAGAAGACATCAGTCGTCAATTGGTTACATCTTACTAACCTCCCTAAGTTCCTCTGGGCGGAAGAGACTCCCCAATCTCACTTCTGCGCTGCATTGGACAAGAGGTTCCTCAATAATCTCCGCGCTGCACTGGGCAGAAGATACTATTCCACCTCTGTGCTGCATAGGGCAGGACATTCCTTAATAATCTCCGTGCTGCACTGGGTAGAAGATACTATTCCGCCACTGTGCTGCATAGGGCAAGAGGTTCCTCAATAATCTCCGTCCTGCACTGGGCAGCAGATACTATTCCATCTCTGTGCTACATAGGGCAAGAGAGTCCTTACTAATTTCCGTGCTGCATTGGGTAGGAGATGGTATCCCACTTTTGCACTGAACTGGACAGGAGATACTATTCCACCTCTGTGCTGCATAGGGCAAGAAGTTCCTCAATAATATCCGTGCTGCACTGACCAGGAGATACTATTCCACCTCTGTGCTACATAGGGCAACAGAATCCTAACTAATCTCCGTGCTGCACTGGGCAGGAGACACTATTCCATCGCTGTGCTGCATCAGGCAAGAGGTTCATTACTAATCTCCGTGCTGCACTGGGCAGGAGATACTATTCCACCTTTGTGCTGCATAGGGCAAGAGGTTCCTTATTAATCTCCGTACTACACTGCCCACGAGATACTATTCAACCTCAGTGCTGCATCGGGCAAGAGGGTCCTTACTAATATCCGTGCTGCACTGAGAGGTTCCATCTCTGTGCTGCATCGGGCAGCAGGTTTCTTACTAATCTCCGTACTGCACTGCCCAGGAGATACTATTTTACCTCTGTGCTGCATCGGGCAAGAGGTTCCTTACTAATCTCCGCGCTGCATTGGGCAGGAGATGGTATCCCACCTTTGCACTGTGCTGTATCGGTCAAGAGAGTCCTTACTAATCTCCGTGCTGCACTGGGGAGATACTATTCCACCTCTGCGCTATATCGGGCAAGAGGTTTGTTACTAATCTCCGCGCTGTACTGGGTACGAGATACTATTCCACCTCTATGCTGCATCGGAAAGAGAGTCCTTACTAATCTCCGTGCTGCACTGGGCAGGAGATACTATTCCACCTCTGTGCTGCATCGGGCAAGAGTTTCCTTACTAATCTCCGCGCTGCATTGGGCAGGAGATGGTATCCCACCTTTGCACTGAACTGGACAGGAGATACTATTCCACCTCTGTGCTGCATCGGGCAGCAGGTTCCTTACTAATCTCAGTACTGCACTGCCCAGGAGATACCATTCCATCTCTGTGCTGCATCGGGCAGCAGGTTCCTTACTAATCTCCGTACTGCACTGCCCAGGAGATACTATTCCACCTCTGTGCTGCATCGGGCAAGAGGTTCCTTACTAATCTCCGCGCTGCATTGGGCAGGAGATAGTATCCCACCTTTGCACTGAACTGGACAGGAGATACTATTCCACCTCTGTGCTGCACCGGTCAAGAGGTTCCTTACTAATCTCCGTGCTGCACTGGGCAGGAGATACCATTCCATCTCTGTGCTGCATCAAGCAAGAGGTTCCTTACGAATCCCCGCGCTGCACTAGGCAGGAGATGGTATCCCACCTTTGCACTGAACTGGACAGGAGATACTATTCCACCTCTGCGCTGCACTGGGCAGGTGCTGCATTGGTCAAGAGAGTCCTTACTAATCTCTGTGCTGCACTGGGCAGGAGATACTATTCCATCTCTGTGCTACATCGGGCAAGAGGTTTGTTACTAATCTCCGCGCTGCACTGCCCAGGAAATACTATTCCACCTCTATGCTGCATCGGGCAAGAGGTTCCTTACTAATCTCCGCGCTTCATTGGGCAGGAGATGGTATCCCACTTTTGCACTGAACTGGACAGGAGGTACTATCACACCTCCGCGCTGCACTGAAACAGGAGATACTATCTCACTTCTGTGCTGCATCGGGCAAGAGGGTCCTTACTAAACTCGTGTTGCACTGGGCAGGAGATAATATTCCACCTTTGCACTACACTGGGCCTGAGATATTATTCCATCTCTGTGCTGCATCGAGCAAGAGGGTCCTAACATACAACCGCAAGACATCTGCGCTATTCTGGGCAGAAGGTTCTATTTATAGAGGAAGGATTGTCAGAGACATTACTTATTTGTAACTCTGTGTACAAAACTGTATAGAAACTTTTATGATAAAGAAGGTGAGGGAAAACCCTGTGTACCACTTCTCTACTATACATTACAGTATGTTTAGGTCTTTGAACTATAATGATGGAAAATCACAAACATCAACATACTTTAAGTGTAAATTCTTGTTTTGTCTATTACTGGAGACCTTGCACTTATTTTCGGAACTAATGAAATCTTTGATTTAACGCACTATCCTTATTATAATACAAGAACGTTCAAATCTGTGTGTAACACTCCTAGTAGTTTACAGTTGTCCTAATAGACGTCTTTACCTGCGCTGCCTTACGTCAATAGATGTCACTGGCGTGGAGAGCACGATTTTAACCTATAGTGTTCAGCAAGCCGAAGACTTAAAAGAGAATAACTAGTGATTATAACTTTTAGGTTAAAAGGCATGAATGATAAATGTGTTGATTGGAGAATTAAGGGAACACGGAAATTTGAGGAAACAGGAAAACTCGGAAATAATCTACTACAAACTCACAGCCCATTATCAAACCATTGAGTTTCCGGACCAGGAGTAAGCGTTTTACTACTGAGCTAACATCTTCCCGTTAACTTACAAGTTGCCCTGCACAAGAATGGTAAAGGTATCCCTGATGAATTTGATTTGATTTTCAGTTTAGCGTTCTTTTGAGCGGCTAGGTTACATGAGACGTGAATCTACAGCTTAACGTAGGATCCGAATCACATGAGCTCCAGCCGGGAATCGAACCCGGGTCTCCCACGCCAAAAGCGCGTACGTTAACCTCTTAGCCACGAGGAAGCTAATATCCCTGATCGAGTTTAGAGTAGGATTATACGAATATAAATCGAGAGAGTAATAGAGTGTCATACAAATAATAGAATGTCTCTTTGTTTGGCCTTCTAGATAAACTTAGTACAGTATATAAAATACTTACGCTGAAGGAGCCTTTGGATGTACTTGAGATCCAATGGAGGGAAGATTTAGCAGAACTGTCTTAAGGCTGTGAGTATCAAGAAGCAACTGCTCAGCGCCCACCGTGCTAATGGGCTTACATTTATATATATGTTGAATAAACTTAGGAATAAACGACCTGAAATGAAAGATATAATAATCAATATAAGACTTGTGAGTGGGAGAAGTTGTGAATTATTTATTACACGAAAATTGAATTTATCTTTGGCTAAAACACACACAATTCGATCAAAATAACTGTCCCTTTTAAGGAATATAAACGAGAAAACAAAGACGAAAAGTCCTTGTATGTACCACACCACACTATTACCAAGTGTATACATTACTACAAACTATATATATTACGAAGGACAGTCATAAAATTCCAGGAATTTCGTTGTAACTATTTATTATTACAATATAGGTACACAATCACTTAATTGCCTTCCAAATAAGCTCCTTGAGAACACACACACTTGTTCCACCGCTACACAGTGGAGTATTTGACCCCAAAACCCGGACAAAAGTTGAAAAAATAAAATTTGAAAAATACATGAAATAAAATTTATTTCTTGTTCTTCGATAACTGGCACATCTTGTAAACATAAATTCCATTATTAAAATTGAAAATGAACTTAAATAATAATTGCTGAAGTCACTCTATTTTTCTGGTCATGCGAATTTAAATTAGTGTGGCCGCGCGTACAGTTTTTCAGGTGTTAATTTTACTAATTGTATTAAGGCTATTATCAACAAAAACTACTGTTTTAAAGGGCATTGATAGAAGTTTTAATTTTATGATATGTGAACATTTTAACTTTAAGTCTTGGTGGTTAAATATGTAATGAAATGTCAAAAGCTTTTTGCAAGAAAAAAAAATATAAAATTTACAAATTAAGAACTGTTTCTGTTTCTGTTGTGACTCTAGTTGATCAATGATTCCTTTTGCATTTAAAAGTTCAATCTTTTGTTAACTTAGTCCAAGAATAAAATTTTGCCCGAAATTGCCCCATGAAAATAGAAGATATTTATAAATTATATTTAATTTGTTTTTTACGTGAATTCAGAAGGTCTTACAGCAGTTCCCTGACATAAACCTATGAGTTTAATCTTTAGTTGATTGAGTTTATACAGAAAAATAGAATTAATTTATTCAAGTAGGATTTCATGCAATTAATTCTATAATAAATTACATTTACTGAAATTTTAAAGTTCATAAACTGCACCATGAATTATGACGCATGAAATTTGTTGCCTGTCCTTGTTTGGATTGTCTGTCCTTCATACAAGGATCAGGTTTTCTGATCAATATTACACTTAGCCTACAAAATCCCTATTAAACAATGGCAAGCTAAATCAGAAGAAGAGAAAACCATAGTTAAAGGGACTAAGAAAAGAAATTCAAACCAGTATTAGAGAAGAGATGGTGGATGGTCTGTTAGTGGACTTCCCTAAGCAAGGCCATGGCAATACGAACGATGAGAACACTTCAAGGAAGTTTTCTGCTGACCACGCAACTGCTGCCCGAATAACTGGGGTAGATTTAACCTTGATAAAAAAAATTAAGATTATTCTGTAGACAATTTCTAGTGACCATTAAATAGACATGGAGAAATTTCAAAACTTCGCTACTGCAACTGCAGAACTTTAAGTAAAACTATAAATTGCTACCCGATAACTCCATCCCTACATAAAGTTTTAATTCATGGTCCAGCAATCATAGAACATGCTATTTTGCCTATTGAGCAACTCTGAGAGGCGGCAGCTGAGGCTAGAAACAAACACTTTCGACCTAGAGGACGCAGATCAGCAATAATAGAAGCCGTCTTCAATGAGCGACATCCTAATCGCGTCCTCCAGCCAAAAGGATAATTTCTATTCTTTCCTCTCGAGTTAACATTCCATCCTACCTACAAGAAAAAAAAAATAGAGACAGTCAGTTTCTATTCATACAATGCTCCACACATAAAATTTAAATCTGGAAGATTTAAACTTGAAAAAAAAAAAAAAAAAAAAAGTAACATATTAAAGAAAGTAACGTAACTTATCTTAAATTCATTTACAACTTCAAAACCATTGCAGATTTTGGAAAAATAACTTTACCGTTGGATTTCTCTTCGTACGGGGATGTTCTTTAATGTCACATAACCATATTGCCATTTAAAATAAACAAGTTCATTCCAATATGGTGGCCACCAAGATGGCAGAAGACAACCTTAACCACGTCATAATGTTTCACCCTACCACCAACATTGATCCCAATTGACTTCGGATCAATTGGATTTACAGTTTCTCAAATATTTAGCCCGGTCCAGAATTTTGTCCACACTCTGTACAGTATATCTGAAAAAGTGTGTCCTATTTTATGTTTATGTTACTTTCTTATCCATTATTTGATATAGTAAATGTTAATGAATACCAAAAGTAAGAATTTTCTTTTAAAATGTTTCAAAGTATTTATCATAGACATTTTAAAGCAGTAAAAAAATAATTAATACAGAAGGTAATTTAATTTCCTTGATTTCCCTAACTGTTCTAAACTGCAGGACCAAGTTTTGCCTACAATGTATCTTTAAAACTGTAGGTAAACACAAATTAATTTAATTTAATCGATTATTTTATGATACTAAATGGTAAATATTTTTGCCCGGGTTTCAAGACTAAATACTCCACTGTGCGCTCCTGCCATTGCTGGAAACAACGCTGAAAGTGCTGTTTTGGTATGTCCCGAAGTTTAGCCGTCGCGTTGCTCTGTATGTCTTCTACGGTGGCAAAACGGTTACCTTTGAGGGCCTTTTTGATCTTGGGGAAGAGCCAGAAATCCTCTGCCATCCTCTCTACTTAACGGATTTAGCACCAGTGGATTTCTGGCTCTTCCCCAAGATCAAAAAGGGCCTCAAAGATAACTGTTTTGCCACCGTAGAAGACATCCAAACCAATGCGACGGCTCAACTTTGGAATATACCAAAACAGGACTTTGAGCGTTGTTTCCAGCAATGACAGGCGCAGTGGAGCAAGTGTGTGTTCTCAAGGAGCCTAGTTGGAAGGTGATTAGGTGAATGTGTACCTACACTGTGGTAATAAATATATGGCGGTACAGTAAACAATTGTAGAATTGTATCTTCCTTTTATCTTACACAGACACGTTCCATATTTATGGTTTGAAAGGTAATAAAATAACTGCGTGTTTAATGCTATTTCCTGTTTCATAACAAATATTAGGACCAATAACAATGTTAACGGTAAAGACTGACGATTTACTAGTAAAGAGTAAATAAATAAATACAAGATCGAAGCTTCAAACACAAATAATTTAAAATTTCAGGAAGGTTCAGTGGAGCAATGAAACGAAATATGAAAGTAACATAACAGCTGTTGATACACAATTACTTCAACTCTACTACTATCCTGTACGATACATAGAAAATCAGCTTCGCAAAGATAGGGTTGTTATCGTTCGTTAAGACGACTTACTGAAACAACTGAGAAGCTCACTATAACTTTCAGGGTCTCTACTAATAATTAGTAGAACAGTAGAACTCTAATGACTACTGCTATCTGGCTGGTGCAATTGAAATGTCTGACTAACGAGTGTCAGCCTCTGGCTGCAGCAACACATTCAGCCATCTCAGCTAATGACCGAATTCCATGACGAAAGAAGTTTGAAGTCTGTGATGCGATGAATTCATCAAGGAAATTTTTCCTTGCCAAGAAGTGATAGAGATTCCGGAAGAAGTGGTAGTCGCAGGGATAGACGTCAGGAGAATACAGTGGATGAGGATGGGTTTCATACTGCAACGCCGTATTTTGAGCGACAAGTGAGACGCATTTTCGTTCAACATAATACTATGTCTCTTGACCAATGCTAGATGCTTGCAGTGCATTTTATGGAGTTTAGCACTGTAATGATTCACAATTATGGTTTCGCCTCAACTAAAAAATCTCCTGCAGGAGAAGAGGCTTTCGGAAATCGTCCTGGAAGTTGATAACCGTAACGGTCCGTAACCGTGTTAATTACCATGGCAGATTCATTTGTCATCAGATGTGACAATCCGTTACAGGAAACCTTCCAGGTTGTTTCATGTATTTAGAGAACTGAAATGTATACCTTCAGACAACAGTCTTTATTGCCCGGTGACACTTCATGTGGCATTCATGAGACCACTTTTCACCTTACCGATTGGGCGCAGCCACCGAATGACAGTTGTATGATATATGCCTAAGTTATCTGTAATTGCACGAATACTTTTACTAGGGTCCACTTCCACGGTCATGAAAACATGCAGTTGGTTGGTCGCCGTACGGCTCATTTTTCAATGTTTCGTTATCGGCATTAAACTTGAAAACCAACGATATAATGCATTTATTCATCACTCCTAGTCCAAATGCACTATTCAAATTTTTTGCGGCCATATGCGCAGAATGTCCTAGCTGGAACTTGTAAAGGAAAATCACTCATAACACTTTTTCGTGATACAGTTGAATAACACACTGGCTCTTGACTGACTATGTACCTTATCTTGTTCTCTAAACACGTACGAAATATGTGACACGCCACATGTCACCTCAGTCTATTCATCAGTTGAGTTACAGAGGGTAATTTTCCACTAGATGTAAATTCGGTAGGACATTTGAATCGCACGAATCCAATGCTGTTACATTTCTGAGCTTTCACGTCATTACTAATGTCAATGACAAAAGTAAAAACAATACAACAATGTTTTTTCTAGAAAGAAAATGGCACATCTAAGTACTTACGTAGCAAATTTTACACAAAATTGTGTAAAGTACTTTCTTGATGATGCTAAGTTGTCGCGAATAACAGGTACAGTTTGTTTCAAGTGTGTAGTCACTGCAGTCACATAACCACTTTGATCTCCGACGCTCTCAATATTCTGCCACTGAATCTGCAAAAGAATAATAACATTACGATTGATTTATAAAGATAGCGACAGTTTTGATATTAATAAGAAGAAACATCGAAAATCTGTGAAAATGTTGAAAAATTATAAATGATAAAGAACAAAATAGTACAGTCAGGGTTCCCACTCTTTTCCCCCCAAAAAATTCCAAGACATTTCCAGAACAAATCGCCAATTTTCCAGGACTTTGACACAGGAAGGCATAACAGGATTGCACCTGTAAGTTTAAAACTCACAGCAGTGAAATGAAAAGTACAGTAGCTTATGCAGTGAATATTAATGCAAGTACAGTATTAATACGCAATAATTAAATACACAAAGCGGAGCGTAATGTGCTTTTTTTCCCTCCCAATTCCCCTTATAGCCAGCTGTTCCATCCACATCCAGTACATGTCCAGCAATGTATTTTCATTCTTTCTACATGACATTTTGACTGTGCACCGAAAAAATTTACAAACAAAAACCTATTTTTCGTACATGGCATCTTCACTGCGTGAGAGGTGACAGATATAATTAGGGGAAAAAAAGGAATTATATTACAAATTTCTCAACTGAGTATGGAGTTGTGTGATATCCTGATCTATAAACTTAATCTCTTTCTTCCTTAACGAAGCTGCTCTACGGATAGCATTTGACTTTATCAATAAAGTAAAGCAAGAGTTCTGCTCTGCTTCATGTGCAAGCTGATTTGCTTCAGTTAGCAAAGCTTCACTTGTTTCCATCGATTTTCTTTTATTTCTCTGCAGCTGCTGTATATTTTCACTTATCTCTTTCCTCTTGTTTCATGACTGTCACAAATAGTATTCATATGAAATTTTACTGAAGAGTAATACTATTGCGAAAATAGACTGATTACGGAGGATTGATACTGGTACAAAGCGCAGTCTGGAGGATAGTGCTAGTGAAGACAGCAACCAAGAATGGGTTGACAGACTAGTAGATGAAAGCAGAAGAGAGAAGTACTCCCAGCCAATCACCCTGTTGGGAGAAAGAAAGCCCACCAACCACCCACATATGCAGTATCATGACAAATTATTATTCAGCACAAAAACAGGAATAGCAATCAATTAAAATCTTCATTATAATTATGAAAAATCTAACATTCAGTATTTCTGTAAATTTCAAAGACAGAAATACATTTTCAAGGACATTTGCAGGATGTTTCCAGGACAAAATCAATTCAAGGACATTTCCAGCTTTTCCAGGATTTCCAGGACGAGTGGGAACCCTGAGTACAGGAAAAAAGGAGGCACCTCTAGTTTCACAAAATGTTCAGGACAATCTGATGGCTGAAGCTCAAGCTCTTTGCACGTCGAATGTAATTTGGGATCATGAAATTATAGCACACGAATTTTCACTTGGGCATAATATAATCCTTAAATATGTTTGCAATGCCCTAGATAGTATCGTTATCACAAAACGGAGTACAAGGTGGAATTGTCTCTATATTCATTATTAACTCCAACACTGTTTGCACTCCGGTTATATTTAATATTACATGTTATACACTTAATTTTAATTTATTAAATATAACATTTGAAAACTGTTATATGAAGTTTGATTACATCTGTTTTTAATATATCAATAATAAGGTATAACCAAACTCTTATGATGTATTATTTAAATTACTTTTCTTTTAGATGTGGCGCTTGGGTTTGATTTTCAGTTGTAACTGTGGTGTTTCGATCCCACAGTAAACTGTAGATGGATGTTTGATATTTCTCGACGTTCAATGAACCACGTAAATGCAATTTCTTGAAGGATTTTTTACCATATCCGATTTACATATTTTCATACACAGAGCCATGTTGGTAAGTGAAATGAAATCTTTCGGCTAAGAGGGACCGATGATTGACGCAAGTGAATGATGATGGAAAAAATGGTGAAATGAGAATGTGGAGAAAACGGAAGTATCCCAAGAAAATCCACGGACACGACGTGGTCTACCACGAACTTACTTGACTGGGGATCAAACAAGAGACTCCATGCACCAGAGGTACGCGCTCTACTACTGAACTACCATGCCCTTCCTCCCTGAATCCATGTTGATGTATTTCAATGTTTCAAAAAAAGTATTTAAAAAAATATTATTGTTATTAATTTATTTTCGTTATTTTCAACATCAGCCTAAAAATAGTAATGCGTTCATACATATTTGTCTACATATTTATCTTTCTGCTGCCTCAGAAAATGTATTGCGTTTCTTGTATGATTATAAATTAGAATGTTATTCATTGTGCCTACTAAATACAGTAGGAAGTCGAAAATCCGAACTAATTGGGACCTCAGGTAGTTCGGATTTTCAAATTGTTCGGATTTTCGAAAATGACCAAGAAAATGTCATTTAGGCTTAAATATACTGTACGGTATGCTCTTTTATCGATACAGTAATTACAATACCGGAGCTAAGTCTACTTACATTTAATGTTTCTGAAGAACCTGCTCGTACACTAAATTACACTGTTGTTGTAAGACACACTTAAAACTTAACTTTTATAGGCCTAAGGGAAAATAAAAATATGTATGAGAAACAATTACATATGAATGAGCTTTTGTAAAAACACTGACTTCACACAATGCCGGCGGACAACCTTGTTGTTTGTTTATCGCTGGCGCTAAGACAAAATGTAAATTGCTGTAGGGATCGCGTTCGGATTATCAACGTCCTATTGTAATTATTTTCAAATTCCACCTTTTCTAAGTCTGATTATTTCTTCCTCTCATTTAACCAGCACACTGAAAATATTTATCACATGATAATGGTGTTTTTAATATTTTTTTTCTATTAACTGTTCTTTCTGAGTGAACACTTACAAAGTGAAAATGGTACACCAATTTCAAAAACATTGCAGAGAATATCCTTAGGCTCGTGCACTGATCACAACAATCCTATTAACCCCTATTTATGTAATCTGTAGACTGTAGAGTCACAAATGTAAGCATTACTAACTGCAATGGTAGCACACAAGATTTAACGTTATCTAACTTGGGTAAACTGTTGACGTCATTAAGATCCTCTACACACATCCTAAGACGTGTCCCTCGTGGTGCTCGAACTGAGGTTGCCGATGCATTTTCCAAGTTATTACAGCAAGTAGCTATTTCAAATGGAGAAAGAGAATGGATCAACCTGTTTACATTTCCATTTGTAGCACTAACTGCTCCCAAACAATCCGAGAATGTAAAGAGCCTTACCTCATGGGTAAAACAAAGAGTTCGTGTTTGGGATAATATAGGTATTGACGCCTTAACCTTACAATCGCCAAAGATCAAGAAATCTATACCTAAACAGAATGTATCAAATCTGAAAATTATTGAAAACAAACTAGCCGATGGTGATATCGGAGGAGCAGCCCGTTTACTAATGTCAGATGATACAATAGTAGCCCCTGACACTTCAGTGTTTCAGGGGGGCGCGGTGGCTCAGTGGTAGAGCGTTCACCTCTGGTGCTTGGGGTCCCGGGTTCGATCCCAGCTCCCGCCAAGTGAACTTTGTGGTGGACAAACACCGTGCTCGTGGGTTTTCTCGGGGCTCTCCCGTTTCCTCCCACTTTCTTCATTCCACCATTTCACTCATCTCTCATCATCACCGTCTCCTTTAGCCTAACCGGCATAACCGTGGGACGTAAAACTCAAAGATTTCATTTTTTTCACTTCAGTGTTTCAGACGTTTGGAGAAACATCGAGCCCATCCTGGAACATTTACTTCACCGAATCTTCCAGAAGATCAAAACAGGGTTTAAGGAGTTTCAATAAACGAAGTTAAAAATGCTATACATTCTTTTCCATCTGGCAGCTCGGGACGTCTAGATGGTCTTTGCCCTTCGATTCTCAAAGATCTTTTATCTTGCCAAATACTCGAATCGAAGGAAAAGCTATTAAAATAACTTTGTGATCTGTTCAATCTAATTATTTCGGGAAAAATACCCTTAGAAGTTCGACCTTTGTTTTCGGAGCCAGACTTATTTCTCTTAAAAAGAAATGTGGTGGAATCAGACCTATCGCCATAGAGAATATTTGGCGCAGAATATCAGCCAAAATTATATGCTTTAGAATACGAGAGCATGTTAAGAACTTTTTGTCTCTCCATCAACTTGGAGTTTGTATTCCCAACGGAGTCGAAGCAGCCGTTCATGCAACCAGGATATATTTCTCCTCCACATACAACGCTCCAAAGGCTATCGTAAAGCTGGATTTTCGCAACACTTTTAATGAACTTCGCCGGGACTCCATGCTTACTGATGTTTTGAAATATTTTCCCGCAATATACCCAAATGTTCACCAGTGTTACGCTCAACCCAGTAACCTATTCTTAGGCCAAGACATTATTTCATCCCAGAGAGGAGTACAACAAGGTGATCCCTTGGGCCCAGCACTTTTTGCCATAACAATACATTCTTTAGTACATTCGATTAATACTGAACTAAACATCTGGTATTTGGATGATGGGACTATTGCTGACAAACCTGAGGCAGTCCTTTCAACGTTAACACATATAAATGAGAAATCATCAGCTCTTGGCTTACATTTGAATTTCTCAAAACGCGAAGTTGGTTTTCTTGGATCAGATGAAGTCACATCCGACCAATTATTTAGATTTGGAGAAGTTGCCCCACGAATACGTCTCCTAAGCAAACAGGATGCTTGTCTTGTGGGTTCTGCTCTCACAAAGGAAGCATTTACAACTGTGCTATCAAACAAAATATCCAAATTAGAATATATTTTCTGTCTCGTCTTGACTCGATTTCAACACACGGAGCTTTTTTTTTCTTCTACGTGCTTCATTGTCAATCCCTCGCCTAAACTACTTTCTACAGTGCTTTCCATCTTGGAATGAGACTCCACTGCTGAAGAAATATGATCATATCCTCAAAATGGGTCTGGAGTCAATTTTGAACTGCTCCTTGAGTGACGAATCTTGGATGCAAGCATCCTTACCTGTTGGATTACCGTTGATATGGCGATTCCTACCTTTTTAGCGTCCTACCACGGATCCCTTCGTTTAATCGAGGCTCTCCTTCCTCAAGGCTACCACCTGGACCCAGATGGGATAGTTGAAGAAGGCTCTACAAAATGGATAAATATAACAGATACGGACCTTCCAGAAATCAGCAAAAGAGGTTCTCAGGCATCTTGGTACACACCAATAGCAGTACATTTTCATAAACTTCTTTTACAATCAGTTGCTGTTCCAGAGGATAAAGCTAGACTTCTTGCTGCGTCATCTCCCCATGCTGGTGCATGGTTAAATGCATTACCTTCTCCCCAATTAGGTCTTCACATGTCTAATGAAACCTTTTGAATCGCAGTAGCCCTAATACTAGGTTCAGCTGTTTGTGAGCCACATCTTTATCCAACTTGCGGGAATCAAGTTACCCAACGCGGCCTGCATGGCCTCTCATGCATGAAGAGCATAGGCAGAAACACCAGACATTCATCTGTTAATGACATCATTTTGCGAGCCCTCACAACGGCAGGAATTCCTACGATTCGTGAACCGTCAGGCTGTTGTCGTTCCGATGGCAAACGACCTGATGGTATGACATTAATACCTTGGATGAGAGGCAAATCTCTAGTATGGGATTTTACATGTTCGGACACATTCGCCCATTCAAGCCTCCCATTGACCGTTGTGAATGCTGGAGAAGTTGCTAGACGTAGAGAGGCAGAAAAGGAAAGGAAATACAATAATCTCCTCGATAAATTTATATTTGCTCTAATAGCTATCGAGACCAGTGGAGCATGGGGTTCTAGAAGCCTTGATTTTATCAGAGAAGTAGGCAGACGCATATCTATCGTTTCTGAAGATGTTAATTCAGCATCCTTCTTATTCCAACGTATATCCATTGCGGTCCAACGTAGCAACGTTTCGTCAGTCCTTGGTACGTTGCCGCCTGGAAGGGAACTGGAGGAGGTGTTTCTTTTCTAGTACAACAGAAACAAGCGATCAATAGAATAATAAAAATAATATATCAACGTTCAGAGAAATTTAACAGTATTTTAGGTTTAAACTTTAAATGTTGATCCATCCACCTGTACATAATATTTATTCAAATTGCGTTTGCTCCTTAGAAATCATGTTTAAATTTCATTGTTGTTATTGTTATAAAATATTAATATAAAATTAAGCATTAAAATGCAATTGTAGAGATCATCATATGCATTTTGACATTATTGTTTCCTGTATTTCCTGTTATTTCGTTTCTCGGCTTTCACATGCTTTTCTGTTATTGTTTCGTGTATTTTCTGTGTATATAGGAGAATATCCTGTATATTTTCAAATTCACTATCCTAAGCAGTATACTAAATATCTATTATCGTTTTCAGTTTTTTCTGTGTATATGCAAAATATCCTATTCGTTTTTTTCCTACTTATCTACATTATGTACCTTATTATTTTGTATTTCAATTACTGTTTCTGTATTTGTGTCTGTCTGTTTGCTCAGTGCATTGATGGATATGTGTGCAAATATTTTATTTCCACTAGCAGTCAATAAACTTCAGCTTATATATTTGATTGTTAAATTTTAAATGTAAAATAATTAGGCAAAAATCTCTTTGCTTGTGATTGTGTGTAGTATATTTGAAACATTGAAATAAATGGTAAAATTTCAAAACATTTCAGACATTCTAATTGCAGGTTTTCCAAGTTCAAGACAAGATTCCGCCTTATCCAGATGCTCCAGGTCAACATACATTCTATCCTTGAGATCCGAAAAGATTTCTCTTTTATACTCAAGTCATTGGCAAACAACTTTATCAAATGATACTTGTTTTGGTTTTCTCCAATCATGATTTGTTTTACTTAAGATTGTACCCGTTTCCTTCTCTTCTCCGTCTCAAATTAATGAAAGAAAAGAAATCTTGGTATATAATTACATTGAGTTGTAGCTATAACATAACGTCATTAGTTTTAACAACATACGGACGAAATTTCAAAGTAAAATAAATCTCAGAGAACAACTTGAGATGATCTACAGATGGCTAGCAGGTCTCGTTTTGTACCCTATCGTGTATTATTTTTATTTATTTTCCTTTTCTCTCTAGATTTCAGGAAATAAAGATCTTAAATCAAAAACAGTCTATTTTATTGCCTAGTTAAATAATAATAATAATAATAATAATAATAATAATAATAATAATAATAATAATAATAATAATAATAATAATAATAATAATAATAATAATAATAAATAATAATAGAAATGGATTTCAAAATGAGGATCAAACTTAAGGGCTGTCTATAGCAGAATTACTGTTGCCAGCTGTTCAAAGTAGAATGCCTGTGTATAAGCAATTAAGCAGAATTATAAGAATAATAATTCTATTCTACTTTCTATGATAAAGCGTGGTTTTGATTCATCTTCTCGTCCTACAATTTATCAGAGTCGATCCAGCATCGGCAGTAATTGGAAGTTGATGAATAAAAAATAAGGGATATCAAATTCCAATTTCAGAAAGACAGTTTTAAATAAGTACACAACTGCTCAATTAAATTAAATTTAAAAATGAAAAATAGTATCTCTCTAAAACTGCTTCTGAACCATCTGGCTATCTCAAAGAGCAATGTTGATAGTTTTTTTTTCTTTCTTTCTTTTAACGTTGAGATAGAAGAACGAAGTATTAATCAATTTATGAAATAAGATTATGCAAGTAAGGCAGCGATTCATACATCTTAGGAGCAAATGGAATTATGTAATTATAGATTATCAAAGAATAGTAAATGAAGATGTTCACATCTTAACATTACGATTTCTATTTCCGCTATAAGAATTCTATTCATCTAGTATATTTTAAATGACATACTCCAACCTCTAGAATATTCCATTAAGTATACCTCTAGATTCTTCTGCTCTCTGTATTAATTTTAGAATTTCTCTTCCCTCACAATGGTTATTATTAACAACTTCATCCAACTGAAACAACTAGAAGCTTTATACTGGAATTTTATCATAGTTTTCCCTGCTTTTGCAACTGTAATACGTATTTATTTACTGTGTAGTTGAGAATCTACTCTTCCATATTCCCTGTCTCCTTGCTCCCTCACTCATCTCACTATGAATTTGAGTTGTTGTTTTTTTCTTTCTTCCTTTCTTTTTATTGTCAACTGACAATCAACACTACATAGTCAAATTACGGTAATTCTAGTATTTGAACTTTTAACTAGCTGCTTTCAGAACGTACGAAACTCACTCAACCTCCGCAGTCGACCAAATCCAATTTCGACAAAACTTACCATGTATATACTTTGTGGTCTCAAACTAACGCGTACAAAATTTCACGTCTCTAATATGCAACCAGAGCCTTTAATACAGCGCAAAGCTATACAGCCGAAGATGGAGGAATCTTTTCATAGACTTGGCGCACGCCGTAAAAGTCTATCTTCTTTGGATTAATATATATATATTTAAAGGAAGAATTAATAGCTTTAAATCTGAGTTTCACAACAGTTTTTTTTCTCCTCTCTTTTGTAAATTACACATTTATGATCCACTTTTGTCACAAATTCGTCACGCAAATACCTTATGCCAAAACGTTACTTATACTCTGATGGGCAATACTTCCTTACCTAAAGGCACTATTTCAATATATATATGTTTACAATATCGAGTTTATCGTGTACAACCTTATATCAAAGTTGAATATTTATTTTAAAAAAATCTCCATTTTCTGAATATGCATTTGTTGGGCAGAAAATGATTTAGTTAGTTGTCACATACTGGGAAATCTTCAGTTATAGTGTCTAAAAGATTAAACTGTTAGTACAATCATCATGTACAGAGCAAAAACACTTATATTTTCAATTAAAGTGTTTTCGTTAAAACTATAATTTACAATAATACCTCTTAACGCACTTACTTTACTCATTGCTGTGAGAGCTGGTTCACAAGCAGTTTCCAAGTCTTGAACCAAGGACTGGATGCAGTTAGAGATGACACTGAAAAATTAATACGGTACTATTAGTATTGTGATGGAATTAATATTACACTCAAAGTAAATAAAGCAATTTTCATTGTTCTACCGTCATCTCTGTAAGATAGATGGTGAATAGATCAGTACGTTGTTGAGGCAATAAGTGTTGATAGTGACTATACCATACAAACAGATATAGAAGAGTTGTCGAATTGAGTCAAGTCAGTCTGTGGATTGTTGATATATATCTAATAAGGTTTCGCAGAAAAGTAATTGAAGTTTTTAAAGTGTTGGTGCACTGAGGCGAGTGAGAGGTATCATAATTAAGATATTCGGTTAGCAGGATAATGATGTGTTAAACCTGATAATGTATATAATGTGTTTATGGAATACGGAATAAAGAAAAGAAGAAACAAAAAGCTAGTAGTATTATTGTAGTGATAATAAGCCTTAGATATAGGTATCAAGAATCTGGCTTTTAGAGATTGTACAGAACTTTTATTGTCGAACAACATATTGAACGAAGCTTAACTTGGTTAACGATATATTTGTAATCCTGATTTAAAGTTATATACAACACTAGAAAAGGACCATTAATTTAAGTGAGAGATGAAGGACTTTGTGGCAGGAAACGAGAGAACCTAGAGAAAACTCATGAACATTATGATGATCTATGACAATTGACTTCGATTTTATTGAATTTGCCCCTCTAGAGAATGTAGAGTAAGAAAATCGGTCGATTCTTTCCATTTTCTCCTAGACAGGTTTGTTAGAAATTCTACATTTTTTGCAAATGTGAAAACAAGTCGATAAGTCTGGTTTTGTCAAAGTGATTATATCACAAGCTTGACTTGTTTTACATTTTTCTACATAACTTCGATGATGTTTTACACGAAGTCCATGAAATTTACTTACAACTATGTTTTGATTATAGAAAAGTAGGCTGAGAACGACTTGCCAAATCTTTAAATATAAAAGCAAATGTTCAGTTTGTGTGTAAAAGCATCACACATGCCTCCCAAGAATCTATGGTATTACATTGACATTTTTTGCTATGTGGTGTGGGTATATGGAGAGGAACATGTAAAAATAACTGGATACAACCGATATTAATGTCCAGTCCATAGTTTTCGGAGTCACTGAAATAATTAGTGCCACTTCCGATGCCATTTAAGACAATTTATTCCCCATTAGCATGGAGAAGAGGGGAAGGAGTTAATATATAAAAATAATTGGGACTGATATTAGTATCCAATTCATAGTTTTCAGGGTCGCTGAAATCAACAGTGGCACTCCCAATATGGTGTAAGTGCAAGCTCACCTCCCATCGGCATTGGAGTGTATGTATGAGAGGGAATGAGGGAAAGGAGAGGTGACATTACTGGTATCTGTCATAACACCTTCGTTGAAATGTGAATTCTAAGGGAGGAAAACTTTATATCCATGTGTGAAGAAGCGACATTTTAATTAGTTACAGATGAAACGAAATGAAATCTTTCTGTTTAACGTGCTACGATTACGTCCTTTAGGCTAAGGGAGACGGTAGTTCTAGATAAAGAGACTAATCTGAGACACTTGTTAATTTCAACAAAATAATAATGAAATTCAAGAAATATAACAGTTTACTCCTACATAAAATCTAAATGTGATATTAACACGCACAGATTAGAGGAGGATAGTGTAACCTGAAAGCATCTAAATGACACACTAGAAAAAGCAGAAAACTTATGATGATGACGTATTCATAAACATCAATTCTCTCCAAATAAGAAAGTTACACCAAAATTTACTTACAACTATGTTTTGATTAGAGAAAAGTAGGCTAAGACAGACGTACAACTTTCTTCTCCACCTTGGGCCAGCTAGCTTCGCTCTGACTTTGGTGAAACCACGTCAAAATATTAAAAACTACGGACTGGTTTCAGGCAATTGGGATATGGTGATTTAGTGGTCCATTATTCTAGCTATGCCATATAGGGTTTTCTCGAGACCCCCCTCACTTCCTGTCATTGTTTTAATTGCACCATTTGTTAATATATTTTTCCTGGAAGAAGAAAAACTTTTCTCTACCCCCTGTGCCTTAGCAACCGCAAATTTCACTGGAGTTCGCATAGGAGTCAACGCTGTCAGATTTCTAAACTGATTGACTCTGTTTCTCCCTGTTTGAAGGTTTTCACTCCAGACTGTCATATGACGACAACAAAAGTAAAAACTTATTTTTTAGTTCAACCTAGACACCAATTGCATTATGTTGGTATTCGAAAAGTTTTCATAAAGTGATAGGTTTATTGTCCAGAAAATATTTATACGAAAAAATGAGCAGACGAATAATCTCATTTTTAAACAACATTTAAGAGGACATTAAAAAAAAAAAAAAAAAAAAATGAAAAATGCAGTGTGAAAAGGAGGAACACTACATCTAAAAGGGTAAATATTTATTCTCAATTCCTGCAAGAGACTTACTTTTGGTGCAATAGTTTACAACTGAAGGCAGGTAGTACGAATATTTTCTTATTTTTTTCCTTGAGTTTAGTTTTCCGGATTTTGCAAGCCATAAGAAAATGAATCATATACTTGTACGTTTAAGTATGTATTTTTTGAAATTTATATTTGGTCTAGGAATTAATTCGTGCGGTTGGTACGCACACATTGAAGCTGTAGTACAAACACAAAATACATAAATACCTTAAGAAAAATATTGTCCATCGCTAGCCACCACTTTCGCCCATCTGTCAGGCAATGTACGGATTCCGTGGCGAAAGAAGTCCTCATCCTTGGAAGCGATCCAGTCAGAGACCCATGTTTCGATATCTTCTGAAGAAGTAAACCGCTGTCCAATCAAATCGTTGTTCATGCAATCGAACAAGTAGTAGTCCGAAGGAGCAACGTCTGGTGAATACGGCGGGTGGGGTAAAACTTCCCATCCGACATTTTCTAAATAGGTTTTGACCGGTTTTGCGACATGTGGGCGAGCGTTATCATGTTGAACAATAAGTTTATCATGTCTGTTCTCCCATTCTGGTCGTGTTCGGGCCAGAGCTTGCTTCAAACGCATTAATTGTCGTCGATAACGTTCTCCATTCATAGTTTCACCCGGTTGCAGCAGCTCATACTACACCACACCTTTCATATCCCACCATATGCACAGCATAACCTTTGCACAGTGAATATCTCGTTTTGGTTGTGATGGACCTGGTTCACCTGGTTTCACCCAGGCCTTTTTTCGTTTAGGGTTCTCGTAATAGATCCACTTCTCATCACCCGTAATAATTCGATGCAGAAACCCCTTTCTGCTCTGTCGTTGAAGCAGCAATTCGCAAATGTTTTTTCGTCTTTCAACGTCTCTGTCTTTCAATTCATGTGGAACCCAACGTGACATCTTTTGAATCATTCCCATGGCTTTCAAGCGTTTGGAGACTGTTGTTTGATCAACGCCTAATGCTGCTGCAAGTTGTTCCTGCGTTTGACACGAATCCTGCTCGAGCAATGCTGTCAATTCTTCGTCTTGAAATTTTTTTGGCTGTCCAGCTCGCTCTTGGTCTGCCAAGCCGAAATCACTTCTAAACCGTGCAAACCACTTCTGACACGTTCGCTCAGCTAGAGCATGGTCACCATACACTTCCACCAAAATACGATGACTTTCAGTCGCACTTTTCTGCATGTTAAAGTAATGCAGCAGGACACCCCGCAAAAACACTTTATCAGGCACAAATTGCGCCATGTTCACTTAACTACAAACTGGTGTTGTTGACGCTTTAATCCACTGCCCTATACTACGAACGATACGCGATGACAGGGGTTTGCAACACATGTGTGGATACACGGAACTGTGGGACGCTCCGTTCGTTGCGCCATCTCTTGTCCACCCGCACGAATTAATTCCTAGACCAAATATATAAAGAAAGAAATTGGAAAGAGAGTATGACTTAAGTCGTCTTCATCCATGAATGAGCAATAATGCATATGAAGTTGAGTTAAAGCATTTTTTTTTTCTGTTTTGAAAATTAAAGAAATGAAGAGAAGGAAGTGAAAATCTCAGCTTAGAATGCTTTCTCAATAAACTTCCTTTCTTATAGAGCGCTTTTTCCTTCCCTTCTGACCAGAGAAGTCCAAGTAACAAAAGGAAGGATCATGTACTTGGAAGTAGAGCAAAACTGAGGGAGCAAAGCGTGAAAGTTTCAGAGCGGGTGAAGGTGATCTAAGAGGGTTTAATCCATTCGCCATCCCTAGCTACGTGCCTGATTTCGACTTTCGATATGAATACTGATTAAGAAAACTGGTCGATATATATCTATTTTAGTTAATGCTAATTATTGAACACTTATCTCTATAAAGCATTTAAATTTACCAAGATTACTTTTAAAAGTTAAGAATATAAAATTACTGAACAAAACGAAAAGTTTTACGAGTCGAGACGTCTCATCTTGTGGGCAACACTAGTCAAGACTGAGTTAAATCGTTTTCGCGCTTCCCAAACCAATGGCCTTACTTGAGTGAAAGGAGATCACATATCGGAATAATATCCAGTAAGTCTGAACAACATTTCTTTAATATCACCAGTTTATTGGCTTGGATGAAAAGATTCAAAGATGCAGCCCAAGTCACTAACCTTAGAATATGTTTCCATGTAAGATATTTGCACTCAATTGAATTACATTGATTTCAATACAAAAGTAATGACCAATGTAGTAACATTATCTCTCTCTCTCTCTCTCTCTCTCTCTCTCTCTCTCGATATATATATATATATATATATATATAACTCTATGGCCTATGGAACCCGGAGGTTCAATGCCGCGTTCACAAAAGCTCTCCACTGACTTCTATCCTTAGCTAAGTACATCCAGTTTCTACTTTATATTCCAATCTCTGCGAGATCCATCTTAATATTGTCCTCCCATCTGCGCCTAGGTCCTCCTAATGGTTGTTTTCCGATTGGTCTTCCAGTCAAGACTTTGAAAGCGTTTCTACTTTCTTACATTCTAGCTACATGACCCGCCCACCTAAGCCTCCTAGACTTGACGACCCTAACAATGTTGGGTAAACCGTATAAACTATGTAGTTCCTCGTTATGAAGTTTCCGCCATTCCCCATTCCCGTTCCTCTTGGGTCCGAATATTCGTCTCAGGATCTTGTTCTCAAATACTTTCAGTCTATGTTCTTCCCTCAGAGTAAGTGACCATGTTTCGCAGCCATACAGAACAACAGGCATGATTATCGTTTTGTATATTTTAAGCTTCAAATTCCTCGACAGAATTTGCGACGACAAGAGATTTTGAACCGAATAATAACACGAATTCCCTGCTTTTAGTCGACATTTAATTTCTCCGTGAATATGATTTTCCTCTGTTAATATTGATCCTAGATATTTGAAACTAACTACTTTATCAACGTATTATTTAATATTTTAACGCATCCATAATTTGCTGTATTCCGGTCCCGATGCACTTCCATGTATTCAGTAACTATTATTATATGAATACTATGTCTAGAATTAAATCAAAACGTTAAAGGAAATTTAAAATATGATTACTCTTAAACTATCATTAATGCAGAAAAGAGTTTCTGAATTACAACCTTTTTTTTCCACAAACAGAAAAAGTTTCTTTTTAAAGAAGCGTTATTTCTGATTTTGTATTTCATCATATTTTGTTCTTTTATACTATATTTCACATTTCACCAGGTCGGTCTCTAACATAAAATTCTTCTGCAGGAGGCATGAAGCTTAAGGATCTCGGTAAATTTTAATCTACCTATCTTGAACTGAGCTCAAATTGTATTTTGAGTTTTTTTTTTCTTATCTGCCATTTTCATCTTTTATTTTATTTTTTAAAAGAATGGCCAAAATATTACAGAAAAAATACCAATGAAGTTTTGAATTTCACGACTTCTTCTGAGTTTTCAGAACTTTATTTTCATATTACCTTATATTATACTATTTGTTTGTAACAATTTTCTAAAGGTTTCTTTGATATCACTTTAACTATCTCTTTTTCTTTTCTCTCTCGTGTTTCCATATTATTTGGAAGCTTGTTTAGATCTTATGGCCTTCCTCCATAAGAATTAATCTTCTTTTGAATGGGCAATATTAGATAAGTGAGAACGAAGTTTGCACTTTGATGTTTGGTGGGAAGCTGACATCAGCAACACGAGATGGACTAAGATCACGCAGCAAATAGTCAGGAATCAGTGTATTATTGAAAAGGTTCGTATCAAAGTACATTATGGAGAACACGATTGCGAGTGATTTTTCTTTGCGATTTCAAACTGAGAATTCTGCACCTAAACAGCAAAAAACACATTTGGGTCAGAAATGAGGAGTGAGTGCATATTTTTCCATTGGTTTGCCAATTTCGTTCCGGTGATTCAGCACTGCAAAATGAGGACCGTGGGCACCGACGAAATCATGTTCGAAGGAGCTCCTCAGAAACACTGTTGAAGTGGACCCTCGGAGAAGTGCTCATGCCACTGCAGACGAGCTAGTCATATACCATTGTTGCTGTTCAGCGGCATTGTGCAATCAGTAAGGTGAAAAACTGAACTCAAGGGTGCCACATGAACTGACATTGGAGAATAAGAATGGTAGTCTGGGTGTGTGTGGTTCTTTGAATGTAAGGAGTACGCGGAAGTTTCCTGCATCGGACTGGCACTTCAGATGAAAAGTGGATCTGCCATCACAATCGTAAACGGTCATAACAATGGACAATCGTGACCTCTCCACCCACAAAAGATGTTACTGCTCGTATGGTAGTCTATGGTGGGAATATTCCATCATGTCTCTTTCAGGTAAGATAAACCATCAGTGCAGATCGTTACAGTGCTGAATTTCACGAAATATACCCCAAAGTTGGCCGCAAGCAACCAGGAATAGTCAATAGACATGATGTCCTTATGTTGCACGATACTGTTCATCCACATTCGTGAAAAGGATGGTGCAGTACGAGTTGCAGTATGAAACCCTTCCTCACCCTTCCTCATTGATTCTCTGCCACTGACTACCACCTCTTCCGACATTTCGATCACTTCTTGAATGAAGTCCTTCACATGATTTGGTGGTGCAATATGCGGTTGAGGACTTCTTCTAATCGCAGACACCAGACTATTTTCGCCATACGGATGGATGGCTGAAGTGTGTAGTTAGAAAAGCGACAATTTTGATTAACTAGGAACTGTAATTTTTAACTTTTTGATTTTTAATTTTTAACTCAGTTTCCCATATTTTCCAGGTCTATATAAAATTAAAAGAAGTAAAGCTTCTTTACATTATGTTCTTCACAAACAACAATCAGACACGTATATTTCCAGACTGTTTGGACATTATGCATGATTTAATTTTAGTTTTTGGATATCACTGAATATTTAAGTGCACTTTATCAATATTTTAGCGCCTATTTTTATTACCTATTTTTCTGAATTACAAGTTTCTATTTTTCATACTTTTTACTTCCTGAACATCGGTCTCTACTTGTTACTAACCAAAGAAATAAATAATTTCATAACATCCCTTATGAAAAAAACAGGCACATGTACAGGCGCATGTAACACAGGCCATTTATCCACCTGTGGGACAGGCACATGTGCAGGTGCCTGAAAATGACCCCAGTTTGAACGCCCTACACATGCATGTTGAGCAAACATGTACAGGGCATGAACAGGTATTACTGCACAGGTGTTTGTATGGTAGATACCCTAGTAGATCTACCATAAAAACGTATGTAAAGTGCCTGTCAGCGAAGAAGACGTGCAAGTACAGCCGCTGTACCAGTATAGAACATGTGATGTACATGTCATGTATAATGTCTGTAACATGCATGCTGAACACAAGTTATACGCGTGTATGATAAATAGCTTTTGCCTGGTACATGTGAAAAGTACTTACGAAACATGCATGTAATGTATGTATACATGTAAAAACCATACATGTGACATGCATGTTGCGGGTATGGAAAACATCTGCTGCTTGCATGTAACAGGTGGAGAACATGGAAAAACCATACATGTGAAATGCATGTTGCGGGTATGGAAAACATCTGCTGCTTGCATGTAACAGGTGGAGAACATGGAAAAATCATACATGTGAAATGCATGTTACAGGTGGAGAACATGGAAAAATCATACATGTGAAATGCATGTTACAGGTGGAGAATTTATAAAAATTGTACATGTGACAGGTACATGCCACATACATGTTACAGGTTTGGAAAGCCTCTGCTGCTTGCATGTAGCAGATGTAAAACATGTAAGAAACATGTGCTGTACATGTATTATACATGCGCGAAACAGGCCTGTTGCTTAGATGCTTCATTGCATGGAAATAGAATGTTAAGGTATGTAACATACATGTTACAGGTGCATGCCCCATGTATTGTACAAGTATATAAAACCTGTTGCCAGCAAGGAAACAGGTGAAGTACATGCGTTGTTACATGTACGAAACATGTTATGTACATGCATTGTCTCGGCATTATACAGGCATGCTATCAACACATGCACCGGAAGTGCACTTAACAAGCATTGTGTATATAGATTACATGCACGTTGTGTTAACTAAAGCAGATAAAATGATAGCCATGCATGTAAAAGTAGAAAAATAGATTTCTGAGAATTAATTTGCACAAGTACTGCATGTGATGTACACCCATGTCCAAAATTATTGTCGCATGTCTATAAATATGTTTTTGTAGAAATATAATTTTATAACGAATTCGCGCGGTATTTCTTATAATGTTAGTATGTGTATAATCAGCAGAGACACGTATGTGGCAAATTTAATGTCAAAAGAGCAGTAAATAAGAACAATAAAACGAAAATGAAACTTCTTTGTCCATTTAGCAATATTTTGTTTTACTCATTCTAATTTTCGTATGTATAATTCTTTTCCCATGTAATTTACCACAAATATACATTTCCCGATTATACACATAGTATCAGTATTAAAAGTACCCTGCAAAATCATTATCAAATTATATTCTTCCAAGAAGACAGTTACAGATATGCGACAATCATTTTGGACATGTGTACATGCAGGGTAACATATAATACTGAATAAGGAATAATTATGCAACAAATGACATTACGAAGAGTAATGGAACTAGCTTTTGAGGTCGAAACCTAGTTTACAAGTGTGCAAGGAGAAAAGAAAATATATACAAAGTTTTGGAACACGCATGTAAATTAGTTCTTACTTGTACTTCATGTACTTGCTAGTCTGTAATGTACAAAATCTGTTGAACATTTTCCTTTCCTCCTTGCACGCCTATAAATGAGTGAAAGTCAGTATTGTTACTTTTCGTAAGGTCATTTCTTAAATACTTATTCTTCGTCTATTATTTTTCTTCAAGTATATGTTACCCAGGATGTACATCCTATGCAACAGTGCTAATTAATTCTGATTTTTTCTACTTTTATATGCTTGAATACAGTTATTTTATCTACTTTAGTTATATGCCATGTGCATATAATCTATATACACAATGCTTGTTACGTGCACTTACAGCGTATATGTTGCTTACGACATGCCTGAATGGTACTAGGACAATGCATATACATCGCATGTTTCGCACATAAAACAATGCATGTTTTTCACCTGTTTCCTTGCTGGCAAGAGATTTTACATACCTGTACAGCATTTGACATGGGCCGGTAACATTTGTGTCACCTACATGAACATTTAGGCTAGCACTTACAACACTTTCGTTGCTTACAAGGAATATTTAGGTTTCCTGAGAGCGCAATACATTTACAAAACATTTTTCGTACATGCTACTATGCTATACGAAACAACGATGGAAGAACTGAGTAACGCGAATTTTCGACTAAAATGCCATTTCCAAGAAGCAAGTTTAACAGGAAATGCCAGAAAAACTATGATTAACGAAAGATATTTAGACGCAATCCTGTTGCCTTTCATAGTTGTTTCATATAAGTACGGTTGTTCCCCTTTATTTTTGCTTATACTTTATTATCTTTTCCTGTTTGGAAGCAAGGTTTGTGTAAATCAGTCACCACGTTTGGACCCGAAAAGAGACCTGGATAAATTTTATTTCATGTCTTACTGTCTGAATGGTAGTTTTATATTTTGAGTAACAAAGCAATTTACGATATACTCATTTTTCTTCCAAACAGGTTTGCTGTGTATCGCCAGCGAATTTTTTGCAACAAAGAAACAAATATGTTTAAGATTCGTTTTGTTCATTAAAGAAATAATAATCATGTTGCCTTTCATAGTTGTTTCATTGAAGTACGGTTGTTCCCCTTTATTTTTACTTATACTTTATTACCTTTTCCTGTTTGGAAACAATGTTTATGCCAATCAGTCACCACGTTTTGACCCGAAAAGAGACCTGGATAAATTTTATTTCATGTCTTACTGTCTGAATGGTAGTTTTATATTTTGAGTAACAAAGCAATTTACGATATACTGATGTACACAATTTATAGTTTTTCTTCCAAATAGGCTTGCTGTATGTCGCCAGCGTGAAATTCAAATGTATTTACAACAAAGAAACACACACGTTTAAGATTCGTTTTGTTTATTAAAGAAATAATGAAATGCTTTCATACAAATGTATATTATATAAAGACTGAAAATACATTTTTTTAAATTCTTGCAAAGAAAACACAATATTTTCTTTGTTCCATCGTTTTATATAAATTATGAAAATCTTAGCAGTGAATATTAAACCAAAAGCAAGTTTACAATGTTAACCGTGCGTCTAAACAAGGGAAGTATCAATGAGCTCATATTGAAACCTACCGTAAAATTTCACTGAGGAAGGAAGTCCCACAGAAAAAACACACAATAAAACAACTGCGTTTTTGAAGTGGAGTTAACCTAAATGGCAGATTGAAATGTCGCGTATCCATGTCGACAATAGCACAATACGTTCAGTACCACCCCTTGTAAACTGCCTGTTAATAATAAAAAATCAATAACAACAATGTGGGTACATACTATACCTAAGGGGAAGTCGTACGGTAAGGTGAACCTTGACAGCAGCCATCTTGAATTTAGGTCAAGTTTTGTAAATAGGAATAGAGCCAAATGATACATGATTTTGGGTAAGAATTTAAGCAGAAAAACAATGGTAGCAATAGTTTTAAGATACATGCATTTGGTAAAAAGTTACAGTCATATTTATTGTGTATGTTTCCATGTACACAACTCCCGAATGAAGCAGCTGTCCAACAATTTGTAAAATACAAAAATATAGGAAACACCCTTTATATTTTCCCAATTTGTCCCAAATGTTGTTAAGCAAAGGTACACACTTGTAGGAGATTAGTCGGCAAATTTGGTCCAAATTGGTTGAATAGGGGTGGAGATACAAGCCGGAAAAACGAAAATTCCATTGGAAAAATACAAAATAGTTTAAACACCATGTAATTCTGATGATTTGTTTGAAGTTACGGTGGTCACAACTCAATACTTTCGAAAGCGTACTCTGAAAATATGGTTCAAATCTGTTGAATAGGAGCGGAGATAGACTAGATAATACGAAAATTTAGCCAAAATCGTTGATAACAAAATTCTTATATTAAATGCTGTATGTGCAATTTTCCTCTGATCTGTCTCAAATTTTAGTAACATTTAGTTACAAATTTTAGTTATATTTCAATAGCGACAACTTACTTTTGGGCAGCTGCTTCATTCGGGAGTTGTGTGCATGGAAATATACACAACAAATATGCCTGTAACTTTTTACCAAATGTACGTATCTTAAAACTATTGCTACCATTGTTTTACTACTTAAATTCTTGCCCAAAATCATGTATCATTTTGCCCTATTCCCATTTACAAAACTTGACCTGAATTCAAGATGGCTGCTGTCAAGGTTCACCTTACCGTACGACTTCCCCTTAAGTATAGTATGTACCCACATTGTTGTTATTGACTTTTTATTATTAACAGGCAGTTTACAAGATGTGGTACTGAACGATTGTGCAATTGTCGACATGGATACGCGACATTTCAATCTGCCATTTCGGTTAATTCCACTTCAAAAACGCAGTTGCTTTTTTGTGTGTGGTCTTTCTGTAGGACTTCCTTTCTCTGAGTGAAATTTTACGGTAGGTTTCTATATGAGCTCATTGATACTTCCCTTGCAAGACAAAAGATACAAGTTTTGTTCTATTAACTTAATAAACTCTACATTCCATAATAATTGCAAAGTACCTTACTGCTATTCTTAAATTCTTCATCTGCAGATGACTCAGGTGTAGTGTTCAATTGTATATCATCCAATTCAAGAAGGTTGAAAAGTACCTATCCTGTCCAACTTTTATGCATATGACTTTTGTATATAATAATTCCTTCGTAAGGATGACATAATCATGAGTAACAGACGAATCATTATTACAGTGAAAAACGTGTGTTATGGGCAGATTGTACCACTTTTCTGTGAAAGCAGTTTCAGCTTCCATCTTTTCAACATAAAAATATATATGTTCTTTGCAACAAGATTCGCATTCAATAACATATATTTCTATGATCCTACAAACATGTGCTGTGCTACAGTCATCAAGCAAAAAGTAACTGTCATCGTGCTTCCTGTTAGTGCAGTGTTTAGAAGTGCAGAAAAGCATTTTTCCTGTGTGTATATCACCTATTCGAGAACATTTATATATTTTAGCGCTTTCTTTACCAGAAAAACACGTTGCTGTAATAGGAATACCGGACACTTGTGTTAAAATATACTGTGTAGAGCAATCAGTTTTTGTGGTATTGGCAAACGAGACTGATTTTGAACTTAAAAGGAATTCTGTAATCTTAACTGTTGCAGATGTTCCGCTACACGCATTTTCTCGTGCAAAGCCATTAACAATCTGTGAACCTATCTCTTGTGTTCCATGCATGTAGTGTTTTAAATTTCCATTTAGTGACTCAAACGGGAAACATGAGAAAGAATACAAAGGTCCTGCATTTTTGACACAATCAGTGAGGTGCAATAAATCATGTACGTTAGAACTCATATGCTTCCTACCATATAAATGTTCAGTTTGGAAAACAAATGCATGCAAACATTTTTCCATTGCATCCAAATGTTGCACGGAAATTGTACTTGATAAGAAACACGCCACTGGTTTGATGATTTGCAAAGTGTGATTGAAATAATCAGTATTATTGAAAATATCAGAAAATATAGGAAAGTACAGTAAGAAAAGATTCTCAAACTCGATAGCTTTCCAATTTCGACGTTCTTTGATCGATCGTGGAGAACGGGTTAAACATGATGGCGTTTTTATTTCTGTCAAACGCTTGTTGAGTACATTAATCTTGCGGCCTAAGTACCACACTTCATCCTTGTTTTTGGAATCCAGCCAATTCATGACTAAAGAACGAAATATACCCAGACATATACAATGCATGTAATCTATCATTGTACTCTCAATAATCTGATAATTATTAAGGAATGCAAATACACTTATCCCCTTAGCACCAAACTCTTTATTCTCACTATGTCGAGAGTGGTCTGCGTCATTTCGCAGCGGACCTTTAGGATGTGCCACATTGTACGGATAAATACGTAGTCCATGTTGTAAGTACTGTCCTGGTTGAAGACATTTACTGCATCCAAACTTGCCGTTGAATTGTACTAGCTGCTGTACAGCACACTTTGCAGGTTTATCAAACGTGCCAAGAATGGCATGCAAGCGTACCTGAGTGATAACATTATTTTTCAAAGTATATTGTCCTTGTAGAAGAACACCACATTCAAACTTCTTCAATTGTGCAGCTACACATGAATAAAATACAGAATGCAATAAATCGTTCTTTTTAACGTGCAACTCTGGAAGTCCGATGAAAGTGAACAATCCAACTAGAAGAATGTTTTCTGGTTTCCATCGCATCGGTTCATCTATTTCTAATATGGAAATGTAGAATGGCCAGAAAGTGATATGAGAACTGTTAAAACAGGTAACGCCATCAACATTTATGATCCCTGTCAAAGATAAAATTCCATCTTCATCCACTAATAATGGGTGTTCTTCCCTGAATTTCCTATAAATTTTACCATCTCTAACACTACTCAAGTTACCCTGACGTGATTGCGATATTGACAGATTTGCCAGAAAATGTGGTCGGGAAAACATGTTCTCCAGTTGTTTACCAATATCTACAGTAAAAAAAGAGTGAGCTTTTTTGCACACGTGTTTAGTACAGTTATTGCATGAAAGGGAAGCACAGGCTGAATCGTGAATATATGCACACTGGCAACAGAAGAAATGCCGCTGGACTTCTATGTTACGTAAAGCCATGAATTCTTGCAATAATAAATATTTCGTGCGTGGTACTTCTTTAATATTTACAGAATGCATTAACCTAAGAAGATCTGATGTTGCAGTTTTCGTGAGCTTGTGCTTATGAACAAACTGCATTATTTTTATAACAGATTTACTTTCAACGTTCTCCTGCAATGTAGAACTGTTTGGTCCCGAAACGTTATGAACTACATTTAATTGCAATTCAGGAACAGAAATATCTTTTAACTCAGAATTGCACTCTGAACTATCAGGCGAAAAGTCGAACGTTGATTTAAAAGGATGCTGTGAATATGTGCCGTGAAGTATTTCGTTTTGTTCCTCAAGAGGAAACGCCGGAAACGAACATTGTTCATCGATACAGCCCGATGAACCAACGCTTACACTGCCTGTCAACTTATTTTCCCCGATTTTTAAGCCCGCGTAATTGGGAAAAGGGTCAATTTGTGGTTTATCGGATTGTATCGAAGAATAATGGTTGTTTTCGTCCTTTTCTCGTGAAGAACAAGACGATGTACTAAGGCTATTACATAATGTACCTTCTCGTTGAGTGCCAGGAATTTCAGTGTTTACTCTCTTAACATGTAAACGCTTATTCCACCTATATCGTGTTTTTCTTGGTACCTGAAGCACCGAGGGAGTGGGACTGTTGCATGCAACATATTGTTTGTAGTTTCGTTTCATTGTAGTTTATAAGTTAACGTAACTATATTTTAAACACGTATAATGAACATACAAAAAGTAACTACAAATAACTCAAAAGAATATATATACACTGTATCTACAAATTACTATTATACTGTTGGTATGAAGCAAAATTAACACAAACTCTACTGATCATCTTGATCCTTCTGCTTGTCTCCGTGCCTATTCTTCCGAGCCGCCTGTACACATTTGTCCGTCATAGCTGCGTGAACTGCAGACGTCTTGGTATTAGGAAATTTGAGGAGAACATAATCTGTGATCAAAGAAAGGTCTTATCAACAAGGATCTTTTACACATATACTAAGCTGAAAATATAACGAAAGAAACAAACTACAAGTTAAAAAAAAGTCATATATTGAACAATGAACACTGATTGTAGGAGGTGACTGGGTGGACAGTAGAGAAACTAACAACTACAGATATAGTTATTGTTAAGAAAGAAATAGTTACATTCTGTTTAAAGAGTATTTTAGAAGTGTATTTATAGTTTTTACGGCTATAAGATTGGTTTGACTTAGTTTAACGTCCCACGGTTATGTCTGCTAGACTAAAGGAGAATGACCTGCTGATTATAGTGGAATCGAAACTACTTCGATCGTTCAACTGTACTTCCACCGGGAATCGAACCCGGGACCACGCGAACAGAAGTCAAGCGTGCTAGCCACTAGACCAAGCGAGGGTTCTTTACAGCTATGAGTCAAGTAGCGATAGGATTGGGTAAAGAAGTGGCAAATTAATTGGCCATAACGTACCATTCAATCCTGGACTGATTTCTTCTCATTTCAGGTCATGTCGGTGACCAAGAGAAGGGTTCAGGTGGATCAGTCGGAATCATGCTAAGTGTAAAAGTTAAACAAGTACAAAACTTGGAAAATTCGCCACAGAAACTTACAATTTGTTCACATACGTTAATGGAGATCAGTATCTATCTATCACGCGTATTCGAGTGGTTCAAGAATGTTAAAGGAAGGAGGGACAATCCAAAAACCCACTGTGACAGAGAATGTGTGTAGAAAATCGGTACAATTGTTCGAAACCGCTACATGAAAATTCGAGCAATTACTAACACCAATAAAGAAACAGTAAATAGAGTTTTACACGTGAAAAAGAAGTGTCATAAATCCTCTCGCACCAACACAGATTGAATTGCAGTACTGACATTTTTCAAAACAAAAAAAAAAATTATATTCGAGGTCAAATTAGAGGGAATTCGGGTATTGGCGAACCCGTCATCTAAAGCAGACCCTCCTTTTTTTATTTTGTCGATTTTCTTGAAGTGAGTTGGCAACATTATCAGAGAACGCAAATTGCTTACTCTTATGTCAAAGCTTTCACTGAAGATGTCATTGAATGCAAATAAGAATACGCAAATTTATGTCTGTAGCAGACTTCAAAACTTTCGAACGGTTAAAAAGTCTTTCCTTATGTATTTAGTTTCATTTAGATTCATGTTATATTAAGAACAAATAGGTGACATTGTCTTGACTAGACCTTACAAGAACATCAAAACCATCATGTAAAAATATTTAATTACTGGTGGCGGATAAAGTGGACCCCGGCATGGTAGCTAAAGTGAAGCAGAGTCCAATTTGCTCAACCTTTCCAGCAGTGCTCCTTTAAAGGTTCTTTTACTGAATTAATGACTGGCATAACTTAAAATGTGTAAACTTAATGCAGATATAACTGTTGGATACACAAATGCACACATGTACGAGTTTCTCAAGTCATTGCAGTATTGTTATAGCCATTGGACAAGTCGGTCATTGGAGTTCTGAAACGTTTCTACAATGGAGAAATCATAATGTACCTCAGACCTACAGGTCATCCTATCACTCACTGTAATTTGACAAAACTTTGATAGGACAATTAAGGTTACAGACCGGCGTCTTTAATTTCTCGTTCAGCACCTTTTGTGCTACAGGATTCTAGCCCATTAACAGAAGACCCCAGGGATCCACTTTATCGGAGCAGTTTCAAAATCAGCAAATTTTCACACTTCCAGTAAGGAAGAATTAAAAAATGAATACAGCATAAGCTAAATTATTGTGCTTAAACATGATACAAATAAATAAAGAATTGTTTTGTTATTGATTTATAGAAGTATCAATTTGTATTTAAAAATATAGCCCACTTCCTCCATGATGTACTATGCAAGAAATGCGAAACAAAAATTATAAGTAAAAGGCATATGAAACCTAACATACCTTTGATAGCACTAATAATATCTGGAGACAGTGTTTTCTTTATTTTGCCACGACCAGTTATTGAACTTGTACTAAGCTCATCATCATCAAAAAAGCACGACATAAGATTTCTCGTGAGCTTTGTAGCAGAATGGCCTGCACTGGCTACGCAGCGAATTAATCGGGAATGCTTTATTGTAATGTCAGGGTAATCAGGACTGAGAACCACATCATCTCCATGTACGGATCTCGAGTATTCCTGTAAGTAAAAGTTTAACACAATAATTAATCTTAACACATTCTACCATTTACTTTTACATATATGATGTACAGTAGAAATAAAATTACCCGAATTGCTTTGGAAACAAACGATCTTACCACGAACAATCTTTTGCGCTTGATTTTGGTTCTTGAACCCCCCCAACACAAAACAAGGGTAGAGATAACGAAAGCCGAAACGATGCGAGACTTAGCTGGATCGAAACTAGTAGTGTGAGCTGATTGACTGATTTTAACACACTGTACATGCAAAATTTAAACTACTTTGTTTTTATAAGTCTTTAATTTGTCATTTAAGCAAATTTAGATTTTTGTATAAAAATACTATTTTCGTAAGTTATCAGGATCGAGTGTAGTCCAATTAATCCGGATAATTGTAACTCTACCGTATATAAGCACAATAACTGCCCAACATATGAACAGTATGTATCAAACACTACTACAACAGCGAAATTGAGCGTGTTTTTAAAATTGCATTGTCTAGGGAATACATATAATTTTATACGCCTCCAGCTAGCAAAAAGGAAACAAAAAGAAACATATGTAAGAACAGTGCCGTCAAATCTAATTAAAACAAGCAAACCGCAAATGATGGCTTTCCGAAAATAGTGACCCAATCACATTTGAAAGGGACGAGAATGGATACATTATACGCAAGAATTTTCGAGGTGCAATCTTCCTATAAGCACAGATGAAATGCAAATATATACACACAAAGAAAGAGAAAATGAAATGACTTTCGAGTCTTCCGTTCTGCGGTTATGTGGAGTAAGCTAAAGGAGACAGTGATGATGAGAACCAATGAAATGATGGAATGAACAGAGGTGAACGCTGTAACCCTCTCCACTGGTCTAGTGGCTAGAATGCGCGCCTTTGGCGTAAAAGATCCCGGTTCGATTCCCGGTGGTAGAGCATTGAAAGAGAGGTTCGGATTCCACTTTAAACTATATGTCCACGTCTCATATAGCCTCCCTCCTGAAAAAAAAGACGTAAGCGATAATCAAATCAAATAATCAAAAGTAAACGCTCTACCATTGAGCCACTGCGACCCCACACAAAGAAAAGAGACAAAATACTTAATGCAGACTTTGTCTGTCTTATAGAGACTATGCCGTTACCTTAAATTACTCATAGTTTGAAATAAGCAAGCAGAAAGAGAAATTTGGACCGCCACTTACATATTTGTATGACCCTAAGAATTTGAACAATTGTACGCCCGCACCCCTTCCCTACAAAACGGCGATAAATTGATCTAAAACCTTAGTCTTAAAATCTAGAAAAGAAACTTACGTTACTACTTTGACTGGATGGTGACACCTCATGGTTGGATTCTTCAAGATCTTCGGCATCTAGCAATGTGAACAAGAATGTCTTGACACTTCTCGGTACTTTGAGCTTCCGCTGTTTATCTCTGGAAGCGCATTCCTTCTTTAGAGCATCTACTAAGCATTTTTCTTCGTCTAATTTGGTGCGCAAATCATTAACTTCTTCTTTCAGTACGCTGCAGTTTTGACATTTGTCGATCTTTCGTACTTTTGGTTTCGAGCCTGATGGACTGTTCTGAGCTGATAAGTATGCGTTGCTTGGATGCTTGTCTATCTGTTCTTGACAAACGTTACTGGCGGATGCTGACTGTAAACTTCCGTTGCAAGAAGTTCTGTTTATTTGCTCTTGCCAGACGTTACTGCCGGGTGTAGTTTCTGTAGCCGACTCAGATGGAAAATTATCCGTACATAGTGTGGGGTCCTTCACAATAGTTTCAAAGTTCCTTTCAAATATTTCTTTCAAACTGCCTAGATTTCTACGATTTTCATCCTCTTCATCTGTTGGAATCGGATCTGTTGAACTTAGGTCATCAGAATTATTACTGCTGCCAGAATCATATCTTATTACCCGTTCCGTCTTCCCGACAAACTTCCTTTGTTCCACCTCACATTCGGTTTTAGTACCTGAAAAAAAAATCCATCATGATGTCATCTGCATCTGAAGTTTTCGGTGGTACATCATAATCACTTCATAAAATATAAGCAATACAAGAAAAGGGCCACCCGTTAAAGGGATCTACTACAGATTACATGCACCAGCTTCCAAGGAAAAGTAGTAGGTTCAGTAGTTAAATAATCGTGGCAGATACTGACCGATTGAAAGTAGTGCCATTGTGGGAGATGTGAGAAGGCTATCTAATTGACCCGGGTGGTAAAGTTTGAGATAAAGTGTCCCTTATACAGCTAGCAAACTACAGAAACTGCATACCTCAATCTAGCCGATGCTTCTAAATCACTCGTTCGCAGTAGGAGTACAAATATATAATCAATAATTTCGTAGAGAACAGTGTATACTGATAGTTAATATATAGGGGCGCAGATTTTTTAAAAATATGTGGACATAAAAATGATAACTTTGCGGTTAAACGAGTGACTGCATATGAAAGAGGACTGTGTTCGATATTAATTCCGACTATCGGAGTGCCCTGCATTCTCCATGCCTCCTGCAGGACAAACACCAGTTCTCGCATTAGTTAGTCCATTTGCGATGTCGCTGTCGCAAGACTATTAGAATAGATCGTGGCTAAGCTGTTAGCGCACGCGCCTTTGACGTGAGAAACTTGGGTTTGATTCCCAGTGGAAGCTCATGTGGTTCGGATTTCCTGTTAATCAGTATGTCTACGTTTCATATGGCCTCGTTGCTGAAAGGGACGTTGAACTCAAAATCAACTCAACTATTAGAACGGGAAACTCCAAAACTTAAAGTCAGTGGGTGCGCTTTTAGAATAAGCATAAACCTCGTTTATTCCCCAGTAGTGCAATTCCTAAAGTTTACTGATGAAAGAAGTAAATGTTTTATGAATGTCTGTAAACCGAAGACAAAACTTTTATAAATTGGTTTACACACACACACATTATTACTCGGTAGTAGTACATTGTTACTTGGGCCTGTACAGTAAGAGTTTAAGAATGCCTTATGGAATCATTTGAAGCAAGAAAAGTTAAGACAAATGATTTTTATTTTGCCGACGTATGTAAATATTCACGAATCTAGGCACAGTAGTAATGTTTGCATGGTGTAGCTATTCTTCATAATCTCATTCGAGACTTACAAAACCTACACGCAAACTACAACGTATGATGTTGCAGTTCATTTCCTACATCCCAAGAAATGGCATTTGTGCTGGCTGTATCGCCAGACCACATGAAAATCGAAAAAGAAGTACCAACATGAACTACATTTGGTTAGAGTACATTACTTTACGTTAGGTTATGTTACATTAGGCAGGTTAGGTTCAGTTACAAGTCAATTACCTTCAAAACAAAGGCATGTAAATTTTTACAATTTGCAATAGAACATTACTATTTGCGTATAAATAAGACGTCCGAATGTATATGATATGAAAACTACAGTACAAGACATTAACCAACCTGTGCTA